>NW_027596810.1:0-105000 GCF_964194155.1 Cetorhinus maximus
TGGGGATGGGCAGGGTGGGGTGGGGTTGGGAGGTTTAGGGTGGGGTGGGGTTGGGTTGGAGGCAAGTGTAAGAAACAAACAGACCTCGATTTGTAATTTAAGATATCCAATAAAAATAAAATACTGCAGATGCTGCAAAACTGAAATCAAAACAGAAAGTGCTGGAAAAACTCAGCAGGTCTGGCAGTGTCGGTGGAGCGAGAGAAACAGAGTTAAGGTTTCGAGTCCGTGTGACTCTCCTCCCGAACTGAATGGGGACAGGAAGGAACGCGGTGAGTTTTATACTGTTGGAAAGGGTGGTGGGGAGCGAGAAAAAGAGGTCAGGGATAGGTTAGAGGGCAGGAGAGCTTAAATGACAAAGGTGTCGTGGAACACAAGGAAAAGAGTGTGCTAATGACAATATTAAAGTCTAAAGCTTTGGTCCAGAGTAGGTGTTAATAGCAGAATAAAGGTCAGCACTGTCTGAAAGCTAAATAGCAGAATGTGCTAATAGCAGAGAAAGAGGTCAGTGCTGTCTGGGGGCGGGTGGGGGGTTGGGGGTGGCGGGGGGGGGCGGGGGGTGGTGGGGGTGGGAGGTGCGATGGCGAAGAGGAAGAACATCAAAATGGAGGAGAGAGTTCATGGTCTGAAGTTGTTGAACTCAATATTCAGTCCGGAAGGCTGTAAAGTGCCTAGTCAGAAGATGAGGTGCTGTTCCCCCAGTTTGCGTTGGGCTTCACTGGAACAATGCAGCAAGCCAAGGACAGACATGTGGGCAAGAGAGCAGGGTGGTGTGTTAAAAAGGCAAGCGACAGGGAGGTCTGGATCATGCTTGCGGACAGACCGAAGGTGTTCTGCAAAGCGGTCGCCCAGTCTGCGTTTGGTCTCTCCAATGTAGAGGAAACCGCATTGGGAGCAGCGAATGCAGTAGACTAAATTGAGGGAGGTGCAAGTGAAATGCTGCTTCACCTGAGAGGAGTTTGGGGGCCCTTGGATGGTGAGGATGGAGAGGTAAAGGGGCAGGTGTTATGCCTCCTGCAGTTGCACGGGAAGGTGCCATGGGAAGGGGATGAGGAGTTGGGGGTGATAGAGGAACGGACCAGGGTCTCCTGGAGGGAATGGTCCTCCCTTTGTGTTTCCCTCATCCAATTGGGGCTTTCAAAAGGGAATTGGATCATTACCTGAAGAGAAAGAAACGTTTGTGGGGCTGCGGGGAATAGACAGGGTGGGTGGGGTTGTGGGACACACTGAGTCACTCCTGCAGGGAGCTGTCATGGACACGACGGGCCGAATGGCCTTCTTCTGTGCTGTAACCAATGGTGCGGTCCTATAATTCAATGCAGCAGATTTTGAGATCCCCAGCATTACTCTCCCCCTCAGTCAGACAGGGGCTGAGATTGGGGTACAGCCGCTCGGTGAACGTTTCAGTGAAAGTATGGAGATGGGACATGTTGTCCGCGTTGTAGAATGACACCTGACCTCCCTCGTAGTCCAGGTACACCCCGATCTTCCGGGGCTTCACCTTCGGGGTGAGGGGAGTAGGGGGTGAAGTACAGGCCTCATACCGGTTGCCATTCCTCAGCCCCACAAGCCAGTAGCCAGTGACTGGCGCTGCGGCAATGACACCTTTCCGGTTAATGGACTCTCTCACCATGCCCACGTCCCACTTGGTTTTCTCTCCCACTTGGACCTCCCAGTAGTGCCTTCCCGAGTCAAAACCCTGGGCTCCCAGGACGCTGACGCACTCATCAAACCTCTCCGGAGTGTCGGGCAGCTCATGCCACTGGGCCCCGTGTCTCACGCTGCTCAGGTCCTCAGACAGGGTCAGTTCAGGATGCGCTGTCTTTGGGTCTAACGTTAGGGAGGCTGGAGCTTCAGGGAAAACAAGGGAGAGAAAACAAATAAAAAATCAGCAGCAGTTCCCTTTGTAAAAACCAATACCGAGAGTCAGACAAAGTCGCTTGGAACGTGAATAACACTGTCACATTTCCGCGTTTGTGGCTGATCAATGTTAAATTGGTCGTTAGTGCCGCTATCGAGGCTCCAGGATGCACTGCCCAATCACAGCATCACACCCAACAGCGAAACATGAGAAATAGGACCAGGAGGAGGCCATTCGGCCCCTCGAGTGTGCTCTGCCATTCAATAAGATCATGGCTGATCTTGTATTTCGATTTCCACATTCCCATCAACCCCCGCTAACCTTTGACTCCCTTGCCTAACAAGAATCTAGCTACCTCTGCCTTAAAAATATTCACTGACCCCCACCTCCACCACCCTCTGAGGCAGAGAATTCCAAAGTTGCAACCCTCTGAGAAAAAATATCTCCTCATCTCTGTCCTAAAAGGGCGACCCCTAATTTTAAAAAACCGTGCCCCCTAGTTCTGGATACACCCACAAGAGGAAACATCCTTTCCACGTCCACCTTGTCAAGGCCGTTCAGGATCTTATAAACTTCAATCAAATCACCCCTCACTCTTCTAAACTCCAGTGGAAACAAGCCCAGTCTGTCCAACCTTTCCTCATAAGACAACCCACTCATTCCAGGTATCAATCTAGTAAATCTCCTCTGAACTGCCTCCAATGCATTTACATCCTTCCTTAAACCAGGAGACCAAAACTGCACAGAGTATTCAAGATGTGGTCTCACCAATGCTCTGTATAACTGAAGCATTACATCCTTACTTTTATGTTCAATCCCTCTCATACTAAAGGATAGCGTTCCATTAGCCTTCTTAGGTGTTTGGTTTTGAGGAAGAAAGGAACATAACAGCTTTTGAACAAGTGAAAGTGGAGATCACAATGATTTATGCTACAGGAGAAAAGGCTGCTGATTGGTTGACAAGCCGTGTCTGATTGCTTCCTCCAACACCTCAGCCAATGGGGAGCTACCGGCTCCCCAGGGACCCGGGTAATTCAAAAAAGACGTAAGGCTTGAACATGTTCCTTTAGTTTGCCTAGAGTGGGTCCCTGAGTATGATTGTATGTCACATCTAGCAAGCGTAAACATTACAAACTCAACTGATTACCTTAAACTGGTTGTTAGTGTAGTTATTAGCACACTCGGGATTGGTCAGAAAGTGCTGTCCAATCACAGAATCACGTCTAACAGTAGGCATTTTGTTTAGGGTTTTGCAAGTGTGGGATGCACTCTGCCTATTGCGAATATCCGGAGGGACGTATCGTTTGATTTGATGTACGTGATTCATTTTCACCAGCTCAGAGCAAATGGGAGCTTGGGAAGCCTATAGTCCCCTTTTGCTTTCTGTGTGGCAGCGCCTCAGCCAATCAGAACCGACTTGCCATTACTGAGGCAATATAACAGGTTGATTATGAATAATGAAAGGAAAACCTGTGATGATTAACCCCAAAATGACAGAAAATATTGCTGGAACACAAACTAAATAACATGCGGTAAATCAAGCTCCAAGGTTGAATCTACTTCTAGCAAGAATCTTATCATTTCGACTGTTACCACACAGAAATAAGAATAAACATTCTGTTTTCCTACTCTTGCCAGAAAGTAAGTTTTATGTGCTTTTTACTCTATGTTTATTAGTGGGATGTGGACATCACTGGCTAGGCCAGCATTTATTACCCATCACTAACCGCCCTTGTTCCGAGGGCATTTTTAACAGTCAACTACATGTAGGCCAGACCGGGTAAGGAGGGCAGATTTCCTTCCCTAAAGGGACATTAGTGACCCAGATGGGTTTTTACAACAATCGACAATGGGTTCACGATCGTCATCAGACTTTTAATTCCAGGTATTTATTGATTGAAATTTCACCGTCTGCTACAGCCAGATTCTAACCCAGGTCTTCAGAGGACTGCCCTGGATCTCTGTAATGCTAGCCCAGTGACAATACCCCACCACCTAGCTGTACGTGTTATCAAATTCTTTATTAACCTCTACATGTTGTTTACAAACATTGTTGCTGGTGTTATCCACTTGAACAGTGCAAATGTGGTCCAAAATTGAAATCATGGATATATAACGACATTACGGCACAGAGGGAAGCCATTCAGCCCATCAAGCCCATGATGGCTCTCTGTAGAACAATGCCGTCAGCCCCAGTCGCCCGCTCTATCCCTGTATCCCTGCGAGTTTATTTCCCTCAAGTGCCCATCCGATTTCCTTTTGAAATCATCCATCGTCTCTGCTTCCCCCACCCTCGTGGCTCATCACCACTCCCTGCGCAAAAATCTCCCTCCTCATATCCCCCCTGTATCTCACGTCCAAATCTGTATCCCCCTAGTCCTTAAACCATCAGTGAATGGGAACAGTTTTTCTTTATCTACCTTATCTAAACCTGTCCTCATCTTGTGCACCTCTTATCAAACCTCCCCTCAATCTCCTTTGCTCCAAGGAGAACAACCCCAGCTTCTCCAACCCAACCTTGTACCTAAAAACCCCCATCTCTGGGACCATTCTGGTAAATCTCCTCCACACCCTCATGTCCTTCAATGAAGTGTGGTGACCAGAACTGGACACAATACTCTAGTTCTGGCCTAACCAGAACTTTGTAAAGATTCAGCATAACTTCCCTGCTTTTGTACTCAATACCTCTATGAAGCCCAAAGATCCCATGTGCTTTGAAGAGTGCGGAACATATTGCGAGAGTGGTTACCAAAGGCGACACACCATCCTGACATTTTTTTAATTCCTTCACAGGATATGGGCTTCGCTGGCTAGGCCAGCATTCATTGCCCATCCCTAATTGCCCTTGAGAAGGTGGTGGTGAGCTGCCTTCTTGAACCGCTGCAGTCTATGTGGTGTAGGTACACCCACAGTGCTGTTAGGGAGGGAGTTCCAGGGTTTTGACCCAGCGACAGTGAAGGAACGGTGATATATTTCCAAGTCAGGATGGTGAGTGACTTGGAGGGGAACTTCCAGGTGGTGGTGTTCCCATGGGTCTGCTGCCCTTGTCCTTCTAGATGGTAGTGGTCATGGGTTTGGAAGGTGCTGTCTAAGGAGCCTTGGTGAATTCCTGCAGTGCATCTTGTAGATGGTACACACACTGCTGCTACTGTGCGTCGGTGGTGGAGGGAGTGAATGTTTGTGGATGTGGTGCCAATCAAGCGGGGCTGCTTTGTCCTGGATGGTGTCCAGCTTCTTGAGTGTTGCGGGAGCTGCACTCATCCAGGCAAGTGGGGAGTATTCCATCACACTCCTGATTTGTGCCTTGTAGATGGTGGACAGGCTTTGGGGAGTCAGGAGGTGAGTTACTCTCCGCAGGATTCCTAGCCTCTGACCTGCTCTTGTAGCCACAGTATTTATATGGCTGGTCCAGTTCAGTTTCTGGTCAATGGTAACCCCCAGGATGTTGATAGTGGGGGATTCAGCGATGGGAATGCCATTGAATGTCAAGGGGTGATGGTTAGATTCTCTCTTGTTGGAGATGGTCATTGCCTGACACTTGTGTGGCGTGAATGTAACTTGCCATTTGTCAGCCCAAGCCCAGATATTGTCCAGGTCTTGCTGCATTTGGACATGGACTGCTTCAGTATCTGAGGAGTTGCAAATGGTGCTGAACATTGTGCAATCATCAGCGAACATCCCCACTTCTGACCTTATGATGGAAGGAAGGTCATTGATGAAGCAGCTGAAGATGGTTGGGCCGAGGACACTACCCTGAGGAACTCCTGCAGTGATGTCCTGGAGCTGAGATGACTGACCTCCAACAACCACAACCATCTTCCTTTGTGCCAGGTATGACTCCAACCAGCGGAGAATTTTCCCCAATTCCCATTGACTCCGGTTTTGCTCGGGCCCTTGATGCCGCACTCAGTCAAATGTTGCCTTGATGTCAAGGGCAGTCACTCTCACCTCACCTCGGGAGTTCAGCTCTTTTGTCCATGTTTGAACCAAGTCTGTAATGAGGTCAGGAGCTGAGTGGCCCTGGCGGAACCCAAACTGGGTGTCGGGGGCAGGTTATTGCTAAGCAAGTGGCGCTTGATAGCACTGTTGATGACCCCTTCCATTACTTTACTGAAGATCGAGAGTAGACTGATAGGGCAGTAATTGGCCGGGTTGGATTTGTCCTGCTTTTTGTGTACAGGATATAACTGGGCAATTTTCCACATAGCCGGGTAGATGTCAGTGTTGTAGCTGTACTGGAACAGCTTGGCTAGGGGTGTGGCAAGTTCTGGAGCCCAAGTCTTCAGTACTATTGCCGGAATATTCTCAAGGCCCATAGTCTTTGCGGTATCCAGTGCAACCCTTTCTTGATATCACGTGGAGTGAATCGGATTGGCTGAAGACTGGCACCTGTGATGCTTGGGACCTCAGTCAGAGGTCCCGTTCCCTCACTGTCGCTGGGTCAAAACGCTGGAACTCCCTCCCTAACAGCACTGTGGGTGTACCTACACCACATGGACTGCAGCGGCTCAAGAAGGCAGCTCACCACCACCTTCACTAGGGATGGGCAATAAAAATGCTGACCCAGCCAGTGACGCCCACACCCCATGAATGAAAAAGAATACATGGACTGCTCTGCGTGGGCATGTCTTAACCCCCCCGCACATCCTCGCAACACATGCATATCAGCTGTTTGACCCCATGCACCCAGCCGTCAGGAAGCATAAACATGCACTAGTCAGGTGAAACATTGAGGCTGAATATAGCATGTCAAGGCTGAAAAGGGAGGGGGTGTGGTCCACTCATGCTAACCTACAGAGGGTGGCGGGGCAGATGGTGGTAATGTCACTGGGCTTGTACTCCAGAGGCACAGACAAACTCCCTCTGGAGAGACGCTTTCGAATCCTATCACAGCAGCTGCTGGAGTTTAAACTCAGTTAATAAATCTGAAATTGAAAACTAGTCTCAGTGATGATGAAACCATTGTCGATAGTGGTAAAAACCCATCTGGTTCACTAATGTCCTTTTGGGAAAGAAATCTGTCCTCCTTACCCTGGTCTCACTCCAGACCCACAGAAAGGTGGTCAACTCTTGGCACTGAAATGGCCAAGTCATCCACTGGATTCAAGGGTAATTAGGGATGGGCAACAAATGTTAGTCTTGCCAGCAAGGCCCACATCCCATAAAAGAATAACTAATAGTTTTCATTTGACTGTTAGTTCATGATGAACTCACTGTATGTTGATTCTGGGTGTTGGAATATAGGAGGCTATTTAAGATTGTCTTTAGGGTTTGCTTTGTTTGACTCTTGTATAATAAAAAAATTTCTGTTTTAAACAATGGAATCTTGTGGCTTCATTCTTTTTGTAACCAACTGGGATTTTGGATTTCTTTTTAAAAAAAACATGCGGTTACTGGTCTCGACTGAGGTCACAGCTACAAGAAATAACACAATATTGGAAAAATGGAGCCGATTTATAGGCCACAATCTACGGTTGGTTGAAGAGATGGGGAAGCAAAACGTGAGGCACTAGAGTGCTGCCACTGGCCAGGCAGTGTAACTACAACATGACAAGTTTACATACTGCAACAACCTGCATTTCTCTAGTGCCTGTAACATTGCAAAACCTCCTAAAGCACTTTGTCAGGACCCTTAACAAATACAAGTTAACACTCTGCCAAAGGATCCAGTAAGATAGCCAACCAAACATTTGATCAAAGGAGGTGGACTTTAAGCAGGTGAGGAGAGAGAAGTGGAGATGCAGTGGGATTTCAGCAGAGAGATCTCAAAGGGTTGTTGGGCTGGAGGAGGTTCCAGTGATAGGGAGAGCTGAGGGCGGGAAGGGCAAGGATAAAGGTTTCAAACTAGAGGCCGTGGGGGAACCAGGAGTCAATTTAGATCAGCGATCTCGGGGGGGTGATGGGTGAACAGGATTTGGTGTGAGTTAGGATGAAGCCAGCAGATAGATAAATACATCGGCAGTTTGATCATCGGTGTAGGTAAAATGATAATGGAGCCAGTTGATAATGTGACAAAGGGGAGTAAGGTTTTCCACAGAATGTGTGTGCGCAGACACAATATTCCCATCCTGCATAACACGGCTTACCTGGACTAATATGGTGTATCATCTCTTTCCATACTTTATACTGTAAAGGACCTTTGAATTCTCCCAGAGGGAGATGGCCGTGTTCCAAAGCCAACGATTTCCAATCTTGTATTTTACTGTAATTTCAAGCAGTTCAGATTTAAAAGGGAGATGGCAAACAGCTGACTTCAATAATACCAGACAAACTTATTGCAAAGAAGCAGACATACCTGATCACCTGACTGCTTGCCTCCTATAGGAAGAAACACACTTTTAGGATCAGATTTGAAACGAAAGCCAAGATTACAATGACAAGATCATGAATTTGCTGATGAGAGAGACATGCTGTCAAAGATTTTCATCTTGCACTCATCCCGGACAGATGCAAGAATGCCAAATTTCAAAGAGAACAACAATTTATACTGCATGAGAAAACAACGTTGATTGGTTGGCAATTCAGCTCTGATTGGTTGAGGCATTGTCATGGAGAATGCATCAGGGAATTATTGTACCCCAAGATGTTGCTTAATTTAAAAAAGGCGCAATGCCTGGACATGTTTCTCTTTGCCTGCAGAGGACAGTTTGAATATATGGAGTTTCTAGCAGGCATAAGTGAGCCACATTGTGAGTCCGACTGATAATCTTAAATTGGTTTTTAGCACGTTATTCTAGCACACTCACGATTGTTCAGCAAGTTCTGTCCAATTGCAGAATCGTACCTAACCGCAAGGTTGGATTTGAACAGAGGAAGGTTTGCAGATGGAGACTGCCCATTTCCAGGTTAATGCAGCCCCATCAAAATACAGTCACACCTCAGGGACTTTACCTTCAGGAAAGTGAGTTGGTCCTTTTCATCCAGCCTCCTTTGCAGGTCTGATAATTCCTGGTGGATGGAGTCGAGGTCACACTGGATTTGCTGGAGGTTCTTGTCTATTGTTTGTAAAATGCTCTCTTCTCTCTCTTTCAGGTCCTGGATTAACTCATTCTCCTTCCTGTTGAGAATCTGTCGGATTTCTTCAAACTCGGAGATAATGTGGCTGAGCAGATCACTTCCCTGGTCCTGCCGGGGTCATACAAGAGTTAAAATATGAGAAACACATGACACACGTCGGTAGGGCCTGAAGCAGTGCGGTGAGGGCCCTGGGAATCCAATATTTTGTCAGGAACAAGCCGAAGGGGGACTAGACCTTCCAAACCCACCTCAAAGGACAAGGGCAGCAGATTTTTCAAATTTGTTCTTTCACGGGATGTGGGTGTCGCTGGCTAGGCCAGCATTTGTTGCCCATCCCTAATTGCCCCTTGAGAACTAGGAGGCTGGCCAGGGCATTTCAGGGGAGCCGTCAAGAGTCAACCACATTGCTGTGGGTCTGGAGTCACATGTAGGCCAGACCGAGTAAGGAGGGCAGATTTCCCCTCCCTAAAGGGCATCAGAGAACCAGATGGGTTTTTATGACAATTGAGGATGGTTCATGGTGACCATGAAACTGAGACTAGGGGCAGGATCTTTAGGTCAACGAGCGGAGGGAGAGCGGAGGGAGAGCGGGGGGGGAGAGCGGAGGGTGAGAGGAGGTAGAGCGGGGGGAGAGCGGGGAAGAGGGGAGGGAGAGCGGGAGGAGAGCGGGGGAGAGGGGAGGGAGAGTGGGTGGAGAGCGGGGGGAGAGCAGTGGGAGAGTGGGGGGGAGTGCGGGGGGGAGAGCTGGGGGAGAGTTGGGGGAGAGCGGAGGGGAGAGTGGGGAGAGAGCGGGGGGAGAGCAGAGAGAGAGCGGGGGGAGAGTGGCTGGAGAGCGGAGGGAGAGCGGGGGGAGAGCGGCTGGAGAGCAGAGGGAGAGCAGGGGGAGAGCAGGGGGGAGAGTGGGGAGAGAGCGGGGGGAGAGCGGATGGAGAGCAGGGGGAGAGCAGGGGGGAGAGTGGGGAGAGAGCGGGGGGAGAGCAGGGGGAGAGCGGAGGGAGAGCGGGGTCCGCTCGCCGACGTGGAATGATGTCAGGCGGAACTCCTGACGTCACCCCCACCTCATTTCCATTTTCAGGTCCACGGGGGCTTGGCTGAATCAGCTGTCCGCCCCCGACCTGTCAACGGCCAATTGAGGCCATTGCCAAAGTCATTAACCTCATTAATGGACCTGCCGGTCCAGCCTTAGGGTAAGCGGGCAGGCCGGGAGCCCTGGCGGGCTTCAGAAAAAGCATCAAACCCACGGGCGGGATAAGAGTTTGTAAAAATGTAATGAATGTTTGATTTAAAGTGATGGACACGTCCCAGCTCATGGGGCAGTGTCACATGGGGGGGGACACGCCAGGGAAATTTTGCACTTGCACCTTTACCATTTTTGAATTAGGCACTGATCTCCCTGAGGCAGCGCTTAGCCTCGGGGGGATGTGACGCTCTTTCACCCGCATGGTGGACATCACATAAAATGGCGGGGCACCAATGGGAGGCGCACCTGCCCGTGCCCACTCCTGTACTTCCCCCCGAACGGGGTGGGGGGAGGGAAATTCTCCCCTAGCTTTCAATTCCAGATTTATTATTGACCAAATTTAAATTGCCAAGATGGGATTTGAACCCATGTCTATTAGCCTCTCGATTACTCGTCCAGTGACATTGCCATGAACCCATCACCTGAAAGATCCACCTCCCCCCAAACTACTCACCATCCTGACTTGGAAATATATCGCCGTTCCTTCACTGTCGCCGGGTCAAAATCCTGGAACTCCCTCCCTAACAGCGCTGTGGGTGTACCTACACCACACGGACAAAATCCTGGAACTCCCTCCCTAACAGCGCCGTGGGTGTACCTACACCACATGGACAAAATCCTGGAACTCCCTCCCTAACAGCACTGTGGGTGTACCTACACCACACGGACAAAATCCTGGAACTCCCTCCCTAACAGCACGGTGGGTGTACCTACACCACAGGGACTGCAGCGGCTCAAGAAGGCAGCTCACCACCACCTTCTCAAGGGGCAACTAGGGATGGGCAATAAATGCTGGGCCCAGCCAGCGACGTCCACGCCACATCAATACACAAAAGGTTAAGGAGCGGGGTTGATCACAACAGACAAACAGAGATTACAGGCCAGTGACTTTCAGGTTAGAAAGTGGTCTAACCTCATTTATAGTTAGTTTTTTAAAAATGTGTTCTTTTCTGGGATGAGGTGGCTCTTTGGGGGGGGAGAACTTGCAGGTGGTGGTGCTCCCAGACACCAACTGCCCTCCTCCTTCTAGGCGGAATGAACAAGGGGCCGATGGAGGGCAGGACTGGAAATTCTCGGCCGCTGTGTGATGTTCACCTCAGCCAATGGCAATAGAGAAACACAGGCGTTCACTAAAGCCTGGGCTGCCATTATATTACAGCTCTTTACCAAGGCAAAGCAGCTTCTATCTGGGTGATCCCAAGAGAAATACAAGTGAGGAATGCCATTCGGCCCATCCTAGGTTTCGGTAAAAGGCTCCATCGGACCAGTCCTGAAACCATCCACGGGGACAGCGGGGTTTTGGGCGAGGCGAGGTTTACCTGTGGTCGGAGGTTAGAAGCCCATCCAGGATGTTAAAAACAAACAGAAAAAACACCCCCGCCATATTCAGCATCGCTTCGAGTTAACGTTCCAGTCAGTGTAAGGCGATCGGCAAAAGAAAGGAAAGGGGAGGTGAGGAGAAACATTGTCCGGGGGGAGAGTGGTTAGGATCTGGAATGTAGCGTCCGAAAGGCTGCCGGGGGCAGGGACAATCCCTGCTCCCAGGATGGAGTCGGATAAGCACCGACATGAAGAGAAAGGGAAAGGCAGAGCCACACATACAGGGAATGGGCCACGATGGGGCTAACAGGGGCACAGCACGGACACAATGGGTCAAATGGCCTCCATCTGTGCATTCACGCGCATTAATTAGAAGGATGGATTTTGGTGCTAACCACACGGAGGGGTAAAGATTTCAGCTGCAGAGGAGGTTGAAGAAGGGACAGAGACGGGCGGTAAGATGGAGCTGAAAATAGAAGCCAGTCTGTGGAGGAGTATTTGGGGTTGAAATGTCCGTTTAGCATCAGACAGCAGGGTCAGGACAGGAAGAGTCTGGCTTGGCCTGAGACACTAGTGACCGGATTTGGATGACCCGTGGCTGGAAGGTCACCAACGGCTTCCAAAAATCTAACAAATCGGCGTCAGCAGAGCTGGTCTACAGGTAGGTGGAGTGTAAATACATCCAGTGTTAAAAGTGAACAGGCAGGGGGGTAAAGAGAACTGCGAGCAATATTAACTCAACACCATCCCAACCCATCTTTAAATTAACTCACCTTCACCACTAGAATCTCCTGCTGATGCTTACGCTCAATCTCCAAAATAGCAGCTTTTTTCTCAGTGAGAAACTCGAAAGACGACTTCAATTTCTCCTGAAATGAGAGAGAGTTGAGATTATGGACCACCCCCGTATCATTTTATACACGTGGACCAAACCCTTCCACAAAGAGTACTGGCGGAGGGGACTCCACCACACTCTCAGACAGTGCATTCCAGATCCTAACCACTCGATTGACCCTGTCTCCCCCACACTCTCAGACAGTGCATTCCAGATCCTAACCACTCGATTGACCCTGTCTCCCCCACACTCTCAGACAGTGCATTCCAGATCCTAACCACTCGATTGACCCTGTCTCCCCCACACTCTCAGACAGTGCATTCCAGATCCTGACCACTCGATTGACCCTGTCTCCACCACACTCTCAGACAGTGCATTCCAGACCCTAACCACTCGATTGACCCTGTCTCCACCACACTCTCAGACAGTGCATTCCAGATCCTAACCACTCGATTGACCCTGTCTCCTACACACTCTCAGACAGTGCATTCCAGATCCTGACCACTCGATTGACCCTGTCCCCACCACACTCTCAGACAGTGCATTCCAGACCCTAACCACTCGATTGACCCTGTCTCCACCACACTCTCAGGCAGTGCATTCCAGATCCTGACCACTCGATTGACCCTGTCTCCACCACACCCTCAGGCCATGCATTCCAGATCCTAACCACTCGATTGACCCTGTCTCCACCACACTCTCAGACAGTGCATTGCAGATCCTAACCACTCGATTGACCTTGTCTCCACCACACTCTCAGACAGTGCATTCCAGACCCTAACCACTCGATTGACCCTGTCTCCACCACACTCTCAGACAGTGCATTCCAGATCCTAACCACTCGATTGACCCTGTCTTCCCCACACTCACAGACAGTTCATTCCAGACGCAGACCACTCGATTGACCCTGTCCCCACCACACACTCAGACAGTGCATTCCAGATCCTAATCACTCGATTGGCCCTGTCTGCACCACACTCTCAGGCAGTGCATTCCAGACCCAAACCACTCGATTGACCCTGTCTCCACCACACTCTCAGACAGTGCATTCCAGATCCTAACCACTCGCTGTGTGAAAAAGTTTCTCCTCACGTCTCCATTGCTTCTTTAGCCAATCACATTAAATCTTTGTCCTCTGGTTCTCGATCCTTCCACCAATGGGAACAGTCTCTCTCTTTCTACCCTGTCCAGACCACTCATGATTTTGAAAATCTCTATCAAATCTCCTCTCAACCTTCTCTTCTCCAAGGAAAACAGTCCCAACTTCTCCAATCTATCCTCATAACTGAAGTTCCTCATCCCTGGAACCATTCTCATGAATCTTTTCTGCACTTTCTCCAATGTTTTCACATCCTTCCTAAAGTGCAGCCCCCAGAACTGGACATAATACTCCAGCTGAGGCCAAAGCAGTGTTTTATACAAGTTTAACATAACCTCCTCGTTTTTGTACTACATCCCTCTAGTTATAAAGCCCAGGATTCCTTCTGCTTTATTAACCGTAGAGCTCTGAGATGCAGAGGGATCTGGCTGTCTTAGTGCATGAATCCCAAAAGGCTAATATGCAGGAAGAGCAAATAATTAGGAAAGCTAATAGAATGTTATCATTTATTGTGAGGGGAATTGTATACAAAAGTAGGGAGGTTATGCTGCAGTTACACAGGGCACTAGTGAGACCACATCTGGAGTACTGTGTACAGTATTGGTCACCTTACTTAAAGATGTAAATGCATTGGAAACAGTTTAGAGAAGGTTTACCAGACTAATATCTGGAATGGGTGGGTTGTCTTATGAGGAAAGGTTGGACAGACTAGGCTTGTATCCGCTGGAGTTTAGAAGAGTAAGAGGCGACTTGATTGAAACATATAAGATCCTGAGAGGTTTTGACAGGGTGGATGTGGAGAGGATGTTTCCTCTTGTGGGAGAATCTAGAAACTAGGGGTCGCTGTTTAAAAATAAGGGGTCGTCCATTTAAAACAGAGATGAGGAGAAATTTTTTCACTCACTCAGAGGGTTGTGAATCTTTGGATTCTCTTCCTCGACAGGCAGTGGAAGCAGAGTCTGTGAATATTTTGAAGGCCGAGGTGGATAGATTCTTGGTTAGCGAGGGGGGGGAGGTGAAAGGTTAACGGCGGTGGGTGGGATGCAGATTTCCAGTTACGATCAGGTCAGTTATGATCTTATTAAATGGTGAAGCAGGGTTCGAGGGGCCGAATGGCCTACTCCTGCTCTCAACCTTTCCTGTCACTTTCAACAACTTGTGCAGAGATCCCCTAAGGCCCCTGTGCCTTCCTGTGGCCCCTTTAGAACTGTGCTCTTTATTTTATTGCCTGTCCCCACGCTTCTCCGGCCACGTGTCTGCCCATTGCACTGGCCTGCCTGTGTCACCCTGAAGTCTGTCGCTACCCCCCCTCCCAGTCCTTCCAGGCATTGTGACATCTGCAATTGTTGACATTGTGCCCTGTAGTCTGGGCCATTAGAATAAACCAGAGAAAAGCAGAATTCCTAACGCCGGGAAACAGGGACATTCGCTGCTCTTTGCTCAGCAATAAAAATAACTCCGCTGTGAACCATGAGCTTTGCCGGGCCCACGTTGTTTAAACATTACCGCGGCGGCTTTGAGACTGAAAGGGAAAGCTGTCACCTTATGGATCTCGACGGCGTCCACCAGCGGCCTGCATCGGTGGTCTCTGTGCTCCCGTCCCTCCCGGCAAACAACACAGATCAGCTCGCTGTCGGTTTCACAGAACAGCTTCATCTCCTCTCGGTGCGCCTGGCAGTAGTGAGACGCTCCCTCCCCACCCAGCTGGTGAGCGGCGCGAGCCAGGCTGGTCAGTACCTGGTTGACCCGGAGGTTGCGGTGAGGGAACACCTCCAGGCACTGTGGGCAGGCTTGTAGCTTCCCCTCTCCCTCCTCCGCCCTCTTCTCCAGGATACAGGGGCTGCAGAAGCTGTGGCCGCACTCCAGGGTCACTGGCTCCCGGAACAGCCCTTGGCAAATGGGACAAAGCAGCTCTTTCCCGAAGCACTCCACATTTTTCCTTGCAGCCATATGGGAAAAGTTAAAACTTGGGCCCTCTCTCGCTCTCGAAGATGCTGGTGTTTTACTGAAACCTCCCTCGAAGTGATTCAAGGCAGGTTTCACTTTCACATACTGACTGGAGCAGCCCAGCTCAGTCCCGCCTCTGACCCTTTGGCCACTGGGTGGCGCTGGCAGCACAGGTGGGCACCAAAATGGAGACCTTGGTCTCTCCGGCCAAGGAGGCCAAGTGCTCGCTGGCCAATGAAGTCCTCTCGACGCGCAGCCTCTGTGAGAATGTAGGGGAGGCTGGCAGGTGTTTGCAGACAGGGGAAGGTAGTGCCGTAGTGCAGGGGAATGTCAGCGGACTAGGAATGGAAAGGCCCAGGCTAATGCCATGGGGGGGACACAGGGTCCAAATCCCACCATGGAAGCATTTAACGTCAATTCCTAAAGGATGGGATATAAAACTAGTCTCAGTCATGGTGACCATGACAGCTTATCATTGAGAAAAACGCCAACGGGTTCACTAATGCCCCTTTAGGGAAGGAAATCTGCCCTCCTTACCCGGGTCTGGCCTACATGTGACTCCAGACCCACAGCAACGTGGCTGACTCTCAACTGCCCCCTGAAATGGCCGAGCAAGACACTCAGTTCAAGGGTCATTGGGGATGGGCAACAGATGCTGGCCTAGCCAGTGACACCCACATCCCGTGACAGGTTACAGGAAGCCACAAACAGCAGTGTGATGACTAGATATTCCGGTTCAGGACAGGCAGTATAAAACCACGGATACTAATCTCAAGGAGTTCCCAGGCCTGGGTGTATATGTGCAGAAATCATTGAAGGTGGCAGGACAGGTTGAGAGATTGGTTCATAAGGCACCCTGGGCTTTGTCAATAGGGGCAGAGAGTACCTAAACAAGGAGGTTATGTTGAGCTTGTATAAGACACGGGTTCAGCCCCAGCTGTGTCCAGTTCTGGGCACCAGACTTTAGGAAGGATGTGAGGGCACTGGAGAGATGGTGGAAAAGATTCACGAGAATGGTTCCAGGGATGAGGAACTTCAGTTATAAAGATAGATTGGAGAAGTTGGGCCTGTTTTCCTTGGAGAAGAGAAGGTTGAGAGGAGATTTGATAGAGGTTTTCAAAATCATGAGGTGTCTGGGCAGGGTAGATAGAGAGAAACTGTTCCCATTGGTGGAAGGATCGAGAACCAGAGGGCACAGATTCAAAGTGTTGGTAACAAAAAGAGGCAGAGGCAACATGAGGGAAAACATTTTGAGGCAGTGAGTGGTTAGGATCTGGATTGCACTGTCAAAGGAGAATTGGATCATTATCTGTAGAGAAAACCCATGCAGTCTGGGAACACTCAGACCGATAAAATCAAACACAGAACCTTCCTGAGGTATCATTTCACCTTTAATTCACATCGAAAAATCCAGTAACAGATGATCCACGATACATTAAAGAGTTTGAAATACATCGGGAAAGGGTCAGTGTAATTGTATAAAGAGTTGGATACATCGCTGTGTATTCCTAACGCTGACCCCTGGCCTCCCCTTGTCCTCTCTAACAGTCATGTGGGTGTCCACACCACACACACTGCAGCTCGCCAGTTAGGGATGGGCACAAAATGCTGGTCTTGCCAGTGATGCCCATTCCCCAGGAATGAATAATGTATATTCCAAAAAAAAAGAGACATTTTCCCAAAATTATTTTGGATTCATTCATCAAATGTGAAAATGTCCCCATCTACTGGCAAATTCGAATCATTTACCTGAGTGGAGAAGCCTTCACTGGGAGCCCAGAACTATTCACAAAGACAAGTGTGTGTGTGTGAGTGTGAGAGTGAGAGAGTGAGCGAGAGTGAGAGAGAGAGTGAGCGAGAGTGAGAGAGAGAGTGAGTGAGAGTGAGAGAGTGTGAGAGTGTGAGTGAGTGAGTGTGAGAAATCAGCACTATCCTCAAATCCTGATCACACAGAAAGTGGGAAACACTGTGTCTCTCATCTCCCACAAACCCCCCACCCGGACTAACCCAATACAGAACCCAAACAGGCAATCGCTCTCTTGTCCCAGGTAGTGATGCCCATGTCATATTGCGCTTAAAACACAAGGTTGCATTGCCCAACCATGTATCAGAGGGAGATGCAAAACCCATCCAAGTCTTCAGAAACTAGAAAGTGTAATTCCACCTCAAAACCATTTTCTTCTCCCTCTCTACCCCTAGGCTGGAGCCACAAGTAACTCCCCAAAAGTAGAAGCTCCTTCAAGACCACAGGAATGAGAGATTAATTAATACGAGCGGACAAATTTCACACAAGACCAGCCAGCACAACCTCTCTTCATCCACCAGGCGCCTGGTCATGGGATCCAATTCTCTCTGAACATCGAGTTATTCTGCTGGAGGGTGGAATGGTTTGGGTCTGGCTGGTTACCCCAGGGTTTAAGCAGTGACCATGTCAGGCTCTGCTACAAGTTACATTCTGACTTTAAAGTGCATTATTCAAGAATCGCCATTTGTTTTTATTTGAATTAAGCAGCGTTGCATCGAATTCTCACATTGCACACGGCCAGGCACAGAGTCACACTCAGGGGCTGAGGAAGGGCAAGGTCCCTGGCTCTCAGTCAAAGCGAGGGCCCATTAAAAGGCAGGACAGGGGGGCACTGTGACCTGTACAGCAGCGGGCAACACGGGGAGGAGGCTGGGGGAGAAATGAAGAGAGACTGGAGAATAAAAGAGAGGAGGAGAAAATAGTGAGGAGAAAAAGAGGGGTCAGAAAAGAGACGGGAGGAGGGGATGGGGGAAAACAGAGAGAGAGAGAGACAGAGAGAGAGTGTGAGAGAGAGAGAGTGAGAGTGAGAGTGAGAGAGAGTGAGAGTGAGAGAGAGAGAGAGTGAGAGTGAGAGTGAGAGAGAGTGAGAGTGAGAGAGAGAGAGAGCGAGAGAGAGCGCAAGAGTGGGGTGAAAGGCAGGCAAGGAGGGGAAGGAAAAAAGAACGAGGAGAGAGATTCAAGGTGTAATGGAGAAACTCTAATGCGAGGGTGCCCATCACACCTACACGGACCGCTACATACGGATAGGAAAAGGTAAAGGACAAGGCTGCAGCAGCAGAGAAAATGGTTCATCAGCATCGGCGCTAGTTACTGAAAAACCATGAGCCAGTTTAAAGACCATTCCCACAAGTACAAGAGAAAATGTATTTAAAAACCACCTCCCCTCCCACCCCACTCCCAATTTCTCAAACTTTCAACAAGTCTGACCAGGAAAAGGGGGATAATTTGGCCGGCTGTTAATCTTTGGCTGTTCAGCTGCTCTGCTTTAGGGAACATTGTTCACCGGGATCAACGTGACACCTTCGAAAGAAAAGGAGAGAGAACATTGCGAATACTCCAGAGGCTGAGATGTTGATAATGCAAAAGCCGGTCTGTCTGCAGCTGGAGGCAGAGTTTAATGTTCGGGCTCCACACAGTCTGTCTGCAGCTGGAGGCAGAGTTTAATGTTCGGGCTCCACACAGTCTGCCTGCAGCGGGAGGCAGAGTTTAATGTTCAGGCTCCACACAGTCTGTCTGCAGCTGGAGGCAGAGTTTAATGTTCGGTCTCCACACGGTCTGTCTGCAGCTGGAGGCAGAGTTTAGTATTCGGGCTCCACACGGTCTGTCTGCAGCTGGAGGCAGAGTTTAATGTTCAGGCTCCACACGCAGACCCATTGCATCCTTCACCCAGAACTTCAGCTGTTTCTGATGTTGAGGCCGCAGCGGTGTCGAGTTTCTGAAATAACCTCAAATGTGCGGTGCAGAGAATGATAAGGCAGGACATTGCTCAGCTTGGTGGGTTAGTCAGTGCATGTGGAGTATTCAAATTTCCATTGAACAGAGAGAGCTCAGCTATTGTTCATGTCAGGGAGAGAGATTCGAATCAGTAAAACACAAGGCAGCTGCCATGTTGCAGTTCCTCTGGGTAGTGCAGGGTCGAAGGGCGTGTGCCAACCTGGTGAACAACCTTTCACCTATAACCTTCTGCCTCAAAGGGTCTGCTTCACTCTGACCTTCAGCAACACACTGTCACGCAACTGGTCCTGAAGGCGCGAGAGGACCTGATCTCTCAACTTTCCATCGTCCAATAGGTTCTGTTCCAGAGATAGAAGGAATTTTAAACACAAGGATCCATTTGGTAACATGTTAAGCTAATAACAAGCCCTCAGTTTGAAAAGGAGGGAGGGGAGCCAGCAGTTTTTATGGTTTCGGTTTATAATAAATGAGTCCCGATGACACGAGGGGAACTGGTTCCAGGCTAATGATCCCTGAGTGAAACCAGTTATCAGTCACGAATCCAATGCTCGCTACACTGTTCACTCCCTCACTGCCTGGTTTCCCACCCAATAAACTCCAATTACATTCCACCAAATCGAGAATTAGGAGCAGGGGGAGGCCATTCGGCCCCTCGAGCCTGCTCTGCCATCCAAAAAGATCATGGCTGATCTGATTTTGGCCTTAACTCCACTTCCCTGCCTGCACCCACCCACCCCCACCCCCTCATAACCCTCGACTCTCTTGTCGATCAAAAGTTGGTCTACAAAGAATCTCCCCAACAGCAGCCAAACCCACCTCCCACCTCCAATCGCCCTCCCCTGCAGTCAGTAATTCAGGAACCCATTGACTGGGGTCTAGATATTTACAAATCTGAAGGGGGTGTAGGAGCAGAGGGCCCTGGGTGTATATGTGCGTGTCATGAAGCTATTAATGTATATAATATTATTAGGAAATATGTTTCTTTTAAAATATAGAGGTTTAGTCTGCGGATCTGTCCTAATTGGATTAAAGAGACCTAGCCTGGGTGCTTTGATCATGAACTCTCTCCTCCATCCCCACCCCCTTTCCAATCCCCCTTTTTTTGTACAATAATTTACACAGATTTTTCTTTTCCCACCTATTTCCATTATTTTTAAATGTATTTCCATCCATTGTTTTATCTCTACCTTTTAGCCTATTTCGATCCCTTCCCCCCACCCCACCCCCACCAGGGCTCTCTGTACCTTGCTCGTCCTGCTTTCTACCCTTAATGTCACCTATTAGCACATTTCTTAGCTAATATCACCACCGGCAACACCTCTTTGCCCTTTTGTCTGTGACATCTTTTGGTTATCTCCACCTATCACTGGCCCTCTATCCAGCTCTACTTGTCCCACCCACCCCCCTTAAACCAGCTTATATTTCACCTCTCTTCTATTTTTCCTTAGTTCTTTTGAAGAGTCATATGGACTCGAAACGTTAACTTTGTTCCTCTCCGCAGATGTTGCCAGACCTGCTGAGATTTTCCAGGCATTTTTGTTTTTGTTTTGGATTTCCAGCATCTGCAGTTTTGTGCTTTTTGCTTTATATGTACTGGTTTTGATACGTGCATTTGCACTTTTTCAATAGAGCATTAAGAAATGGGGTGAAATCTGGCACCTAGATAGCAGAGACCAAGCAACATTACCAATAAAATTGGTGCTATGAAAGGGGCTTTATTGTTAAGAGAGTTGGAGTTCAAAGAGGCTGGTTATGCAATGAGAATTTACATTCAATGAGATGTGCTGGGAATAACCGATAGCAGTTTGTGTGTGTGGGGAGAGGCAAAGAAAGATCAAAGCAGCTGCAAACCTCCAACTGATTCCACAAGAACCAAAGTGAGAGGAACTTCATTCTGAATTCATAAGGTGAAAATGCTTTTCCTGGTATTTGGTTAAGTCTATGGGTTGCTGTTGCCTTAAATGGAGTTTAGGAGTTTGTTAAAAGTAATGACAGTAGTAATTTGTAGCACATGTATATGTTTAACTTGTGTAAATTAATAAAATGTCTCATGTAATTTAATACAAAACCTCTCGAGAACTGGTGGTCTGATTCCTGAATTTAGAGTTGCATCTTAAACACACCACTGAAAAATAATAGGTTATGACAGTTGTTTAAAGTTTCCCTCTAGGATTTTTAAATAACTCAACTTTACCAATTGCTGGTTCATAACAATGCATAAGCCATTGAATGTGGCACACGGGTTGCAAGGAGGTTAATAAAGTGTACAGTATCCTAGGCGTGGAGGACAAGAGCAAGGAGGTTATGTTGAATTTGTATAAAACACTGGTTGGGCCTCAATCTGAAATATTGCGTACAGTTCTGGGCACCGTACTTTCAGGTGTGAAGGCAGTGGAGAGAGTGCAGGAAACATTCACGAGAATGGTTCCTGGGATGAGGAACTTCAGTTATGAAGATAGATTGGAAAAGTTGGGCCTGTTTTCCTTAGAGAAGGTTGAGAGGAGATTTGATGGAGGTTTTCAAAATCATGAGGGGTCTGGGCAGGGTGGGTAGAGGGAAACTGTTCCCATTGGTGGAAGGATCGAGAACCAGAGGGCACAGATTCAAGGTGTTGGTAACAAAAAGAGGCAGAGGCAACATGAGGGAAAACATTTTGAGGCAGTGAGTGGTTAGGATCTGGATTGCACTGTCAAAGGAGAATTGGATCATTATCTGTAGAGAAAAACCATGCAGTCTGGAAACACTCAGACCAATAAAATCAAATACACAACGTTCCTGAGGTATCAATTCACCTTTAATTCACATCGAAAAATCCAGTAACAGATGATCCACTATAAATTAAAGAGTTTGAAATACATCGGGAAAGGGTCAGTGTAATTGTATAAAGAGTTGGATACATCGCTGTGTATTCCTAACGCTGACCCCTGGCCTCCCCTTGTCCTCTCTAACAGTCATGTGGGTGACCATACCACACACACTGCAGCTCGCCAATTAGGGATGGGCACAAAATGCTGGTCTTGCCAGTGATGCCCATTCCCCAGGAATGAATAATGTATATTCCAAAAACAAAATGTATATTCCAAAAGAGACATTTTCCCAAAATTATTTTGGATTCATTCATCAAATGTGAAAATGTCCCCATCTACTGGCAGATTCGAATCATTTACCTGAGTGGAGAAGCCATCACTGGGACCCCAGAACTATTCACAAAGACAAGTGTGAGTGTGTGAGTGTGAGTGTGAGTGTGAGAGTGAGTGAAGTGAGTGAGTGAGTGAGTGAGTGAGTGAGTGAGTGAGTGAGTGAGTGAGTGTGAGTGTGAGAAATCAGCTCTATCCTTAAATCCTGATCACACAGAAAGTGGGAAACACTGTGTCTCTCATCTCCCACAAACCCCCCACCCGGACTAACCCAATACATAACCCAAACAGGCAATCGCCCTCTTGTCCCAGGTAGTGATGCCCATGTCATATTGCGCTTAAAACACAAGGTTGCATTGCCCAACCATGTATCAGAGGGAGATGCAAAACCCATCCAAGTCTTCAGAAACTAGAAAGTGTAATTCCACCTCAAAACCATTTTCTTCTCCCTCTCTACCCCTAGGCTGGAGCCACAAGTAACTCCCCAAAAGTAGAAGCTCCTTCAAGACCACAGGAATGAGAGATTAATTAATACGAGCGGACAAATTTCACACAAGACCAGCCAGCACAACCTCTCTTCATCCACCAGGCACCTGGTCATGGGATCCAATTCTCTCTGAACATCGAGTCATTCTGCTGGAGGGTGGAATGGTTTGGGTCTGGCTGGTTACCCCAGGGTTTAAGCAGTGACCATGTCAGGCTCTGCTACAAGTTACATTCTGACTTTAAAGGCATTATTCAAGAATCGCCATTTGTTTTTATTTGAATTAAGCAGCGTTGCATCGAATTCTCACATTGCACATGGCCAGGCACAGAGTCACACTCAGGGGGCTGAGGAAGGGCAAGGTCCCTGGCTCTAGGTCATAGCGAGGGCCCATTAAAAGGCAGGACAGGGGGGCACTGTGACCTGTACAGCAGCGGGCAACACGGGGAGGAGGGTGAGGGAGAAATGAAGAGAGGCTGGAGAAAAAAAGAGAGAGGAGAAAAAAGTGGGGAGAAAAAGAGGGGTCAGAAAAGAGACAGGAGGAGGGGGTGGGGGTGAAGAGAGAAAGAGAGAGAAAGAGAGAGAGAGAGAGAGAGAGAGAGAGAGAGTGTGAGAGGGAGAGAGTGAGAGTGAGAGTGAGAGTGAGAGTGAGAGAGAGAGTGTGAGAGAGAGTGTGAGAGAGAGTGTGAGAGAGAGTGTGAGAGAGAGAGAGAAATAGAGGGGTGAAAGATGTGCAAGGAGGGGAAAGGAAAAGGAACGAGGAGAGAGAGAGTCAAGGTGTGATGGAGAAACTCTAATGCGAGGGTGCCCATCACACCTACACGGACCGCTACATACGGATAGGAAAAGGTAAAGGACAAGGCTGCAGCAGCAGAGAAAATGGTTCATCAGCATCGGCGCTAGTTACTGAAAAACCATAAACCAGTTTAAAGACCATTCCCACAAGTACAAGAGAAAATGTATTTAAAAACCACCTCCCCTCCCACCCCACTCCCAATTTCTCAAACTTTCAACAAGTCTGACCAGGAAAGGGGGGATAATTTGGCCGGCTGGTAATCTTTGGCTGTTCAGCTGCTCTTGGGAACATTGTTCACCGGGATCAATGTGACACCTTCAAAAGAAAAGGAGAGAGAACATTGCGAATACTCCAGAGGCTGAGATGTTGATAATGCAAAAGCCGGTCTGTCTGCAGCTGGAGGCAGAGTTTAATGTTCGGGCTCCACACAGTCTGTCTGCAGCTGGAGGCAGAGTTTAATGTTCGGGCTCCACACAGTCTGTCTGCAGCTGGAGGCAGAGTTTAATGTTTGGGCTCCACACGGTCTGTCTGCAGCTGGAGGCAGAGTTTAATGTTCGGGCTCCACACAGTCTGTCTGCAGCTGGAGGCAGAGTTTAATGTTTGGGCTCCACACAGTCTGTCTGCAGCTGGAGGTAGAGTTTAATATTCAGGCTCCACACAGTCTGTCTGCAGCTGGAGGCAGAGTTTAATGTTCGGGCTCCACACGGTCTGTCTGCAGCTGGAGGCAGAGTTTAATGTTCGGGCTCCACACGGTCTGTCTGCAGCTGGAGGCAGAGTTTAATGTTCAGGCTCCACACACAGACCCATTGCATCCTTCACCCAGAACCTTCAGCTGTTTCTGATGTTGAGGCCGCAGTGGTGTCGAATTTCTGAAATAACCTCAAATGTGCGGTGCAGAGAATGATAAGGCAGGACATTGCTCAGCTTGGTGGGTTAGTCAGTGCATGTGGAGTATTCAAATTTCCATTGAACAGAGAGAGCTCAACTATTGTTCATGTCAGGGAGAGAGATTCGAATCAGTAAAACACAAGGCAGCTGCCATGTTGCAGTTCCTCTGGGTAGGTGCAGGGTCGAAGGGCGTGTGCCAACCTGGTGTACAACCTTTCACCTATAACCTTCCGCCTCAAAGGGTCTGCTTCACTCCGACCTTCAGCAACACACTGTCACGCAACTGGTCCTGAAGGCGCGAGAGGACCTGATCTCTCACCTTTCCATCGTCCAATAGGTTCTGTTCCAGAGATAGAAGGAATTTTAAACACAAGGATCCATTTGGTAACATGTTAAGCTAATAACAAGCCCTCAGTTTGAAAAGGAGGGAGGGGAGCCAGCAGTTTTTATGGTTTCGGTTTATAATAAATGAGCCCCGATGACACGAGGGGAACTGATTCCAGGCTAATGATCCCAGAGTGAAACCAGTTATCAGTCAGGAACCCAATGCTCACTACACTGTTCACTCCCTCACTGCCTGGTTTCCCATCCAATGAACTCCAATTACATTCCACCAAATCGAAGGTTAGGAGCAGGAGGAGGCCATTCGGCCCCTCGAGCCTGCTCTGCCATTCAAAAAGATCATGGCTGATCTGATTGTGGCCTTAACTCCACTTCCCTGCCTGCACCCACCCACCCCCACCCCCTCATAACCCTCGACTCTCTTGTCGATCAAAAGTTGGTCTACAAAGAATCTCCCCAACAGCAGCCAAACCCACCTCCCACCTCCAATCGCCCTCCCCTGCAGTCAGTAATTCAGGAACCCATTGACTGGGGTCTAGATATTTACAAATCTGAAGGGGGTGTAGGAGCAGAGGGCCCTGGGTGTATATGTGCGTGTCATGAAGCTATTAATGTATATAATATTATTAGGAAATATTTTTCTTTTAAAATATAGAGGTTTAGTCTGCGGATATGTTTTAATTGGATTAAAGAGAGCTGGCTTGGGTGTTTTGATCATGAACTCTCTCCTCCATCCCCACCCCCTTTCCGATCCCCTTTTTTTCCCCAATAATTTATATAGATTTTTCTTTTCCCACCTATTTCCATCATTTTTAAATGTATTTCCATCCATTGTTTTATCTCTACCTTTTAACCTTTTCAGATTCCTTCCCCCCACCCCACCCCCACTAGGGCTATCTGCACCTTGCTTGTCCTGCTTTATACCCTTAATTCGCACATTCCTTAGATAATATCACCACCTTCAACACCTCTTTGGCCTTTTGTCTGTGACATCTTTTGGTTATCTCCACCTATCACTGGCCCTCTATCCAGCTCTACTTGTCCCACCCCCCTTAAACCAGCTTATATTTCACCTCTCTTCTATTTTTCCTTAGTTCTGTTGAAGGGTCATTCAGACTTTGATGGTCGGTTTCTTACTCCAGGAGGGGCTGTTACCCTGTGGAATGCTTCTCTCTGGTGAGCAGTAAAGGTTGGGTCATTGGATATATTCTTGGATGTGCTGGATAGATTTTTGATTGACAAAAGGAGTTGAGGCCACAAGCAAGTCAGCCATGATGGTATTGAATGGCGGTGGGGGTGCTGAATCTCCTACTCCTGCCCCTAATTCTTATAGACAGAACCCAAATCAGTGTCAGGGAATAAGCACAGTTACAGAGCCCTCCAGTGTGCTAGGGGTAAGATTACACACCATTGCCTTAATCTGTTTTCCTGTGAATATTTATCTGTAAAATTCAGCACGGTTCATTACCAGAATCAGTTGATCCTTATCATCGAGAAGTGTCTTCAGATGAGCTAGCTCAATGAAGCACTCCTGTGCTGCTGTAGAATCCAACTTGGCCAATTTTTCCAGCTCTTTGGCTTTGGCAGACAGCTGCTGTTTGAGTGCATGTGCTTCCTGAGCTTGAACTGCAAGCATTTCCAGGTGACGATCTGATATTTCCTGGAATGGTGAAGGGAGATCACAGAAAAAGATTGTTACCTCAGTGCAGAACACAGCTTGCTGGTCGGAGGGAGTCAAGGTTACAACAGGTTCAGTTTGACACAGCAAACACCCAGTTCAGTAATGGTCACAGGAGACTGGGTTCATCCTACGGGTTGTATAGTTAACTAGTGTCATGGAATCATTACAGCACAGAAAGAGGCCATTTTGCCCATTGGGTCCATACCCACTCTCCGTACAGCGATCCAGTCAGCCCCATTTCCCAGCTCTGCAAGTTTATTGCCTTCAAGCACTGTCCAATTTCCTTTGGAAATCATTCATCGTCTCCGCTCTCTCCACCCTCATAGGCAGCAAGTTCCAGCTCATGACCACTGCCAGTGACCCAGGAGTAGCCAACAGGGAGCTACAGAGACTGCTGCTGTCGGCAGACGAGATACAGTCAGACAGACATAACCTGTCAGTCAGACATAACCTGTCAATGCACCACTGCAGCCTCAGGAGTAAACACAGGTTTGGAGGAGCTGCTATAGAGGAGAGACCATTCCCCATGGGTTTTTATTCTGTAACTCAACTGCTGGAGGGCCAAACAACCTTTAATTATTTTGGGAAATATGTTAACTTGCCTAGAATACCTGCAGATTATGCTACGGACCAACTCCCAGTACATACGCAGGCATTTGAGGCATTTAATTAAAGAAAAACACGCTTGAATGCAAAGTGCAGGTTGCAAATAGATATTAGTGTGAAACACTGGAACACATGCCTATTAAAAGAGGAACAGGAGCAATAATAAACTGAAGGTATTGAGACAATGTTCAGCGGCAGTGAGGAGATTCATTAAAAAGTCGGTATTGAGCAGAGATGCGATAGTAAATGCTGTCACAATGTACAACACTTCTGTGGGTTCACTTCAGGCTGCAGTGTGACACAATTGTTATTGTCAGGACTCGAATGACCCTGGGAATAATGTTGCTCCTGATAAAGCTATCTCATCTTGTCCAGAGCAGTAAAACCCCAAAAAAGAGCGCACAGCCTGTATGTGAAGGAATGTAAACCTAAATCTTATTGATAGGCAATATCCCAGTGAGTGAGAGCAATCAGACTATAGAAGTGGCTTTGTAGGGAAATAGCAGCGGATTGAATTAACACATTGGATAGATCTCTTCCAGAAAAATAACCTGTTGGGATACAGCATAAGTAAGACAGGATAACGTTAAGTGTAGGGTGCTTGGGTGGAACAAGTCATTTTGGGTCTGCTCTTCCTAACTCTTTCCATCATTGGGGTCTCTCTCAGTATCATTTCTGAATCAGTCCCAGACCCATTTTATTTTTGTTCATGGGATGTGGGCGTCTCTAGAACCTTAGAACCATAGAACACTACAGCACAGAAAACAGGCCATTCGGCCCTTCTAGTCTGTGCCAAAATATTATTCCGCTAGTCCCATTGACCTGCACCCAGTCCGTAACCCTCCAGACCTCTCCCATCCATGTATCTATCTAATTTATTCTTAAAACTTAAGAGTGAGCCCGCATTTACCACGTCAGATGGTAGCTCGTTCCACACTCTCACCACTCTCTGAGTGAAGAAGTTCCCCCTAATGTTTCTCCTAAAACTTTCCCCTTTCACCTTAAAGCCATGTCCTCTCGTGTTTATTTCTCCTAATCTAAGTGGAAAGAGCCTACTCAGATTAGCAAGGCCAGTGTTGGCTGTACATCCCCAATTGCCCTCGAGAAGAGGGTCAACCACATTGCGGGAATCACACGTAGGCCAGGCCAGGTAAGGACAGAAGATTTCCTTCCCCCCTTGGCAATTCACAAGTTCCCACCCAGATCCCACCCAGGTCTCATCCCGTTCCCCAGACCTTGGATCAGACCCTGGGATTGGTGGCAATCCAGGGACGAAAGGGGCGGCTAATAAATGCGGGCCTAGCCGGCGACGCCCGAATCCCGTGAAAGAATAAAAAAGGACAAACCCAGGAACTCGATTAAACAAGCTAAATGTTCCTGAAATGTGGGACTTAGTGAGCAGTGTTGGGATTGTTTTAACACACGCTCAGGATTACTGCTTTAAAAGGGAGCGTGAGAACTTAGTCACTCTGTCAGGAGCCGGGTGAATGGCTGCCAAGTCTATACCTCAGACTCACACTCAGACATTTACAGCACAAGAGGAGGCCATTTGGCCCATCGAGTCCGTGCTGGTCAACAAAGATCTGACTACACTAATCCCATTTTCCAGCGCTTGGCCCATTGCCCTGGAGGCTACTGCAATGCAAGTGAATATCTAAATACTTCTTAAATGTTACGAGTGTTTCTGACTCAACCAACTTTTCAGGCAGTGAGTCCCAGACTCCCACCACCCTCTGGGTGAAAGAACTTCTCCTCAATCCCCTCTTAGCCTTCTACCTCTTACCTTAGATCTATGCCCCCTGGTTATTGACCCCTCTACTAATGGAAAAGCACCTTACTATCCTCCCTATCTATGCCCCTCATAATCTAATACACCTCTATCAGGTCCCTTCTTAAACTTTGTTGCTCCAAGGAAAACAACCCCAGCCTATCCAATCTTTCCTCATAGCTCAAACCCTCCAGTCCAGGCAGCATCCTGGTAAATCTCCTCTGCACCCTCTCTGGTGCAATCACATCCTTCCTATAATGTGGTGACCAAAACTGCATGCAGTACTCCTGTTGTGCTCTAACCAGCGGTTTATACAGTTCCAGCGTAACCTCCCTGCTCTTGTATTCTGTGCCTTGGCTATTAAAGGTAAGTATCCCATATGCCTTCTTAACCACCTACCTGCCCTGCTACCTTCAGGGATCTGTGGATATGCACACCAAGGTCCCTCCGATCTTCAGTACTTTCCAGGTCCCAGCATAATCCCTTGCCTTATTAGCCCACCCCAAGTGCATCACCTCACATGTTCCGGGTTGAATTCCATTTGCCACTGCTCTGCCCACCTGACCAGAACATTGATATCCTCTTACAGTTAATGGCTATCCTCCTCACTATTTACCAGCCTACCAATTTTTGTGTCAACCGCGAACTTCTTGATCGCACCCCTACATTCAAGTCCCATTCATTGATGTACACTACAAACAGCAAGGGCCTCAGCACTGAGCCCTGTGGATCTCCATTGGAAACAGACTTCCAGTCACTGAAACATCCCTCGACCATCACCCTCTGCTGCTTGCCTCTCGGCCAATTTTGGATCCAATGTGCCACCTTGCCTTGGATCCCATGGGCTCTTACTTTCTTTCCCAGTCTGGCATGGTGGGGCCTTACCTTGATAATCTGATCCTTCCTGTCAATGCTGTTTAAAAGCTCCTCGATGGCTTTCGCTTGCTCAGTAACCTGGCAATCGCGTTCCCCGAGGACCTGGGACAGAAGCCGCTCCTTGTCTTTCAGTCTCAGGCAGAGGCGTGTGGAGATGTCGGAGCCATCGCTCAGACCCTGGCTGAGCAGCGAGTCTGTCAGGGCCTGGACACGCGGAGAGGAAAGGAGAGGCAGTTCAGAACAGAGAGAGGAGCTCCCTACCCACCAACCCCACCGTAACCCCAGGCCGACAACCAGCCCCGATCTCAGAGGCTGACCCAACACGAGTGCCCTGCTGCTCGGTCTCGGAGCATACAGGATGTGACCAGCGAGTATTCATCACACCAAATGCCTCTGCACCATGGACATGTACCCAGAGCCAGTTCAGCAAAGAAGGTGCCATCGTGGGGACAGGTTTCACCCCGATATGGAATTTGGGCATTGCTGGCAAGGCAGCTTTTAGAGGTGTTGAGCACGTTGGAGGGTCGCTTCAGAGGGTAGTTAATATTCAATCCCACTTGGGGATGCCCTCCATACATCTCTCTACCTCACAGCCCTCCTCTAAGATGCTCCTTAAAACCGATCTCTTTGACCAAGCTTTTGGCCTTCTGTGGCTCAGTGTCATATTTTGTTTTATAATGTTCCTGTGGAGCTCTTTGGGATGTTTGATTGCATTAAAAGCACTAGAGAAATAGAAGCAGGAGTAGGCCATTCAGCCCTTCGAGCCTGTTCTGCCATTCAATGAGATCATGGCTGATTTTCTACTTTAACACCATTTTCCTGCACTGTCCCTCGATGTTTTTAATATGTAAAAATCTACCGAGCTCAGTCTTGAACGTACTCAGTGACTGAGCCTCCACAGCCCTCTGGGGTAGAGAATTCCAAATATTCACCACCCTCTGAGTGAAGAAATTCCTCCTCATCTCAGCCCTAAATAACCTGCCCCTTATTCTGAGACTGTGTCCCCTGGTTCTAGACCCACTCCCCCCAGGGGGAACACCCCTCCTGCTACTACCCTATCGAGCCCTGTAAGAATTGTGTATGTTTGAATGAGATCACCTCTCATTCTTCTAAACTCCAGAGAATAAAGGCCCCGTCTCAGGAATTACACAGTAAATGGCAGAACCCTTAAGTGCATCGACGGGCAGAGGGATCTGGGTGTACAGGTCCACAGGTCACTGAAAGTGGCAACGCAGGTGGGTAAGGTAGTCAGGAAGGCATATGGCATGCTTGCCTTCATTGGCAGGCGTATTGAGTATAAAAGCTGGGAAGTCATGCTGCAGCTGTATAGAACCTTAGTTAGGCCACACTTGGAATATTGTGTGCAGTTCTGGTCACCACATTACCAGAAGGATATGGAGGCATTGGACAGGGTGCAGAAGAGGTTTACCAGGATGCTGCCTGGTCTGGAGATTATTAGCTATCAGGAGAGGTTGGAGAAACTCGGATTGTTCTCACTAGAGCGACGGAGATTGAGGGGCGACTTGATAGAAGTTTATAAAATTATGAGTGGCATGGACAGAGTAGATAGTCAGAAGCTTTTTCCCAGGGTGGAAGAGTCAATTACTAGGGGACATTGATTTAAGGTGAGAGGAGAAAACTATAGAGGAGATGTGCAGGACAAGTTTTTTACGCAGAGGGTAGTGAGTGTCTGGAATTCGCTGCCAGAGGAGGTGGTGGAAGCAGGCACGATAGTGGTGTTTAAGAGGCAGCTTGACAAATACATGAATAGGATGGGAATAGAGGGATATGGACCCCGGAAGTGCAAAATGTTTTAGTTGACGGGCAATATGATGGGCGCAGGCTTGGAGGGCCGAAGGGCCTGTTCCTGTGCTGTACTTTTCTTTGCTCTTTGTTCTCTTAATCTTTCCTCATAGGACAATCCCAGGAATTAGTTTGGTGAACTTTCACTGCCCTCCCTCTATGCTAAGTATATCTTTCCTTGGGTAAAGAGACCAAAACTGCAGCCAATACTCCAGGTGCAGCCTCACCTCTATATAACTGCAGCAAGACATCTTTACTCCTGTACACAAACCTCTCGTAATAAAGGCCAACATACCATTTGCCTTCTTGATGGGTTTGCTGTACCTGCATGTTAGTTTTCAGTGACTCAATAACAAGGACACCCTAGTCCGTTTGAAGTTTGACATGTCCCAGCCTCTCACTATTGGAGAAATATTCTATTTCTGTTTCTCCCACCTCACATTTTCCCACATTGTGTTCCATTTGCCAATTTTTGCCCACTCGCTTAGCCTCTCCCAAATCACCTTGGAGAGTCTTTGCATCCTCCTAACAACCCACACCTCCACCTAGTGGAGCATCATCTGCAACCTTTAACCCCCACACCCGAAATCATTGGTGTAGGTTATGAATAGCTGGGGCCCCAAGCGCTGATCCAGGCAGTAACCCGCTAGTCCATGCCTACTGACCCGAAATGCCCGCTGCTGCGAGATTGGCTTCAGCAAGGGTGGGTAAAAACTGCAGATCCCTTCCCTGAAGGACAGGAGCGAGGCAGCTGGGCTTTTCTGTCAATTGGTTACCAGATTCTTTAAAATAAAAACAAAATGTAAATTCTAACAAGCATTGCCATTGCGAGATTCCCACTCATGGCCCAGGGAGATTAAGCCAGTAGTTCTCTCCCGGTCGTACCTCCACATCTTTGGCACGGTTCTCTAGAGCTGCTTGGAGCTGACCGATGATGCTATCTTTCTCCCGCAGGGCGCACACTCTCTTTTCATCCCGCTGGTTACAGAGTTCCTTCAGGCTTGTGCACAGTGTCTCCAGCTGTTCAACAGCAGCATGCTTCTTCTTCAGGATGTGGTTCAACATCTGGAACAGAGACAGGGGACAGCCTGGCTGAGTAGAGAATAAACCCGTCCAGTAGAGGAACTCTCCGGAGCGAGACAATTTACTGATTAAAGGGTGTAACATTCCACTCGTAGAAGGGGATCATCCAAGGACATTACAGTTCCTGTCAGACTTTGGAGGTGCAATTCTAGAGGGGGGCGCAGGAGCAGAGGGGCCTGGGGGTTTATTTGCACTAATCATTGAAGGTGGCAGGGCAGGCTGAGAAACATAGAACTTAGGAGCAGGAGAGGCCATTCAGCCCCTCGAGCCCCCTCCACCATTCAATAAGATCTTGGCTGATCTGGTTGTGGTCCCAACTCCACTTTCCTGTCTGCCCCCCATTCTCCCCTCATGACCCTCGACTCCCTAACCTAACTCAGCCCGAGTAAATAATAACCAGTGCTCGCTGGGGGAAGAGAACGCCACAGGCTGATAGGATCAAACAATTATCGAATCACGTCATTATGTTTTTATTAGTTCTAGATTTTGCAAATGTATATTAAACACTGTTTTTCTGCTATTTCACATCTCCATGAGGAATTGTTGAGAAAGGTGTTAACAGCTGTGGAGTTGGACAGGCCCTCATTGCAAGTCATCAGCTATTCCCACCGCCAGTTAATAAAGTTAAGTAAAACGTTCAGTATCCTGGGCTTTATAATGTAGGATTTGAGTGCAAAAGCAAGGAAGGTATAATAAACCTACATACAAAGAGAAACAAACACCAGTTCAGTCTCAACTGGAGTATTGAGTTCAGTTCTTGGCTAGTGAAGGAATTAGACAGACAGAAAAGATTCACGAGAATGGTTCCAGGGGTGAGGAACTTCAGTTATGAGGATAGATTGGAGAAGTTGGGACTGTTTTCCTTGGAGAAGAGAGGCCGAGAGGGAATTTGATAGAGGTTTTCAAAATCATGAGGAGTCTAGACAGAGTAGATAGGGAGAAACTGTTCCCATTGGTGGGAGGATTGAGAACCAGAGGGACACAGGTGATTGGCAAAAGAAGCAATGGAGACAGGAGGAAAAACTTGCTCTTTAAAATATAGTGAGTGGTTGGGACCTGGAATGCACTGCCTGAGACCGGAGGGGAGCAGGGCAGAGGGAGGCCCAGAGAGGAGAGGAGAGGAGGGGGTGGGGGGGGGGGAGAAGGGGGAGGAGGTTCAATTGCGGCTTTCAAAATTGGATCGATACCCGTAAAAGGGAACATTTTCAGGGCTAAGTGGTGAAGGCAGGGGAGTGTTGCTGCTTCACAGGACCAACACCAACATGATGGACTGAAAAGATTCCTTCTGTTCTCTTAACAATTCTATAATTCTATAGAGCTCCTGTCTGGATTGTAATACTGTGAGCAAACATACCTCTTACTAGAGCTGAGAGCTAATAGCGCACATGGCGGACAGTGACATTGTACACAAAGAGACAGCAAGGCAATGACTTCGCCTGTGGGACAGAGGGAGGCTCTAGGAGATCAGGCTTGCGATGTGACAGACACAACACTGGAGATAGCCTGGAGGAGAGAAATCGCAGAGGAAGGCCAGGGTGGTTGATGGCAGGAGGAATTGAAATTGCATCAGTCATGGGCAGGAATATCGATGGGGATCCAACGAGGAGTGAAGTCAAAAGGAAAAGTTTAGTGTGTGTTAAAAACAACAGGTCTGGCAGTACCTGTGGAGAGGGAGAGCGTTCGTGTTTCAGGTTGTGTTGATCTTTCACAATGAAACATCGACTGTTTCTCTCCACAGACGCTGCCCGGCCTGCTGAGTATTTCCGGCATTTTCTGTTTTTATTCAGGAATTCCAGCATCTGCAGTATTTTATTTTTGTAATAGTTCAGTGCTGGGGTGTGTGCGCATACGTGTGTGCGTGTGTGTGTGTGTGAGGTAATCGGAGGTGTAATACACCTTTTAGAGACTGTGAGCAGATTGACCACGTGACTGTAAGACCCAATATCTGTGTAGCTCGGGCACCCATGTTAACGTTAGTCTGGAGTAGGGTCTGGCTGGAGACGCACACATCATGTTAATGCTCTGTTGTGTGTGTAAATAAATAGGATGTGCTCCATTTCACATTGGTCTCTGCGTCTGCCGTGTATTGTAAAGGACTCACCCTCCGACAGATAAACCTGCAACTGGTTCATGAGCAAAGCGACCCATAGTTAAAACGTAAAAGAGTGTAGAGGGTGGGGAGAACTGAGCCTGCATCACTTCAAAGGGGCACAGGAGGGTGTGGGGCAGGGGAATGAGCCTTGGGAAGGGTAGGGAACGTGGGCCGGAGGTTGGGGAGCGTGTGCAGTGTGGGCCTCACGTTGATCAATTCCTCATTGTTGGCGAGGAGCTCGCTTAGACGGTTCACATCCTGGTCCTTCTCCCTCAGGACTGACCGCAGCTGCCCGATTTCAGCCTCCTTCTCCTCAACGGCAGCGAATTTCTCATCCGCAGATTGCTTGAAAAAGAAATTGAAATAATTTACAGGCAACTGGGGGACAAGAGAGGATAGAGAGATTTCGGGTGGACAATCCTGCCTGCCTTGGGACTGCTAACAACACCAATCTCTATACAGTCAAGAATCACAGTTACAAAACCATGTTCTTCCTCCCTACTGAATACAGACCTAAGGCCCCAGGCCCCAGGCACCAGCCTGTACGCTGCTGGGAGATAGCACAGTGGTAATGTCACTGGACAAGTAATCTAGAGGACATGGGTTCAAATCCCACCATGGAGGAATTTAAATTCAATTAATAAATCTGGAATATACAGCTTGTCTCATTAATGGTGACCATGACGATATAGGTGGGTTGGTGGAGTGGGCGGTAAAGTGGCAGATGGATTTTAGCATAGAGAAGTGTGAGGTCATACATTTAGGGAGGTCAAACAGTTACAGGGATTACACAATAAATGGGAATATACTAAGAGGGGTAGGTGAAGTGAGAGATCTTGGCGTACAAGTACACAGGTCCCTGAAGGCAGCAGTTCAAGTAGACAAAGTTGTAAAGAAGGCATATGGAATGCTCTCCTTCATTGGCAGAGGTATAGAATATAAAAGTAAGGATATAATGTTGGAATTGTATAAAACACTGGTGAGGCCACAACTGGAGTATTGTGTGCAGTTCTGGTCACCACATTACAGGAAGGATATAATAGCTCTGGAGAGAGTGCAGAGGAGATTTACAAGAATGTTGCCAGTGTTAGAAAAGTGTAGCTACGAGGAGAGATTGGATAGGTTGGGGTTATTTTCCTTAGAACAAAGAAGGCTGAGAGGTGACTTGATTGAGGTGTATAAAATTATGAGGGGAATAAATAGAGTGGACAGGATAAAATTGTTTCCCTTGGTGGAGAATTCTAGAACAAGGGGACATAGATTCAAGATAAGTGGCAGAAGGTGTAGGGGGGACATGAGGAAGAACTTTTTTACACAGAGGGTAGTTGGTGTCTGGAATTCACTGCCCAAATTGGTGGTAGAGGCAGAAACTCTAAACTCTTTTAAAAAGTACCTGGATCTGCACCTTAAGTGCTGTTAACTGCAGGGCTATGGGCCGGGTGCAGGAAGGTGGGATTAGAAAGGGCACCTGGGTGTCCTCGGGCTGCCATGGACAAGATGGGCTGAATGGCCTCCTTCTGTGCTGTAACTTTTCTATGGTTCTAGGACAACTATCATCATAAAAACCCATCTGGTTCACTAATCCCCTTTAGGGAAGGAAATCTGCCGTCCTTACCCGGTCTGGCCTACATGTGACTCCAGACCCATAGAAATGTGGTTGACTCTTAACTGCCCCCTGAAATGGCCTAGCAAGCCACTCAGTTCAAGGGTAATTAGGGATGGCAACAAATACGGGCCCTGCCAGTGATACCAATATCCTATGTAAGAATATATATATTTCAAATAAATAAACAAACTATTACACTAGTTCTGTGCGTCTATGGATACATATTCAGAAGAGTTCCCAGCGGGATGGTGGGACTGTCTCAGGCGAGGTGGAGTCTCGGGTTTACCTGGAGAGCTTTGTCTCGATCCTTCAGCCGCACGCGGAGTTTTCCAACAATGTCCATCTCTGCGTCAGTCACAGACCTGGTGCCACCAGTGAGCTGTGAGATTAACTCCACACACTCCTGGACAGAGGGATCAGAGGAGGGAAACAAACATTACACAGAGAGCGAGAGAGAGAGAGAGAGAGAGAGAGAGTGAACAGATACCAGATTTAAGCTCTGCTTCAGCACAATAGGAAGGAGGCAGCAAAGAAATACAATGACATTCCAAAAACAGATCCACCACAGCTCAGTCAAGCCCACAAACAGCCAGTGTATAAAAACAAACAGAGGTTCAACTTCGTTCCTATTTAAAACAAGCTAATCTCTCAACAGCGAGACCCGTTCACCTCGTCCTGGTACAGAATAGGATGAAAATGCCACCATTTCAAACTAGCGTAGCCCAATCACAAGCTTCAACAACACTGCCCTCAAATCTCCATCTACTGCCACTGCATCCCCCTCCCCCCCTGTAATACCTACCTCGCTGGTCTCTCTCATTCATCTCAGGGATCATACAGCTCAGGGTGCAGACTTCTGACCCATCGTGACCAGGCCAGGTCTTTCCACAGAGCTATCCAATTAGCCTCTCACTCCCCTGTCCTCTCCACAGGGCCCTATGTCTTTTTTGGTCAAATATTCATCCGGTTACCTTTACAAACAAATCTGCTTCTGCCAACCCTTTCAGACACTGTGTTCCAGATCATGGTTTGCTATGTTAAAATAAAAAACACGCTGTTGATGTTCTTCATTTTGCTGTCATCGGGACAGGTTCAAGAATACCAAATTTCAAAAGGGAACAACAATTTATACTGCACGGGGTAAAAAAGGTGCCGATTGGTTGAGGCATTGGCATGGTGAATGTACCAGGGAACTGTTACACCCTACACTTTTGTTCAGTTTAAAAAAGGTGCAATTCCCTGAGCATGTCCCTTTTGTCTGCAGAGGACAAGTCTCTGTGTATGAATAAATGGAGCTTCTAGCAAGCATAAGTGAGCCACATTGCAAGCCCGGCTGATGATCATAAGTTGGTTATTATAGTTCTTAGCACGCTCTGGATTGGTCAGCAAGTTCTGTCCAATTGCAGAATCACATCTAAATGTTAATCAATGCTGCTCCTTTTTGAAACTTGGTATTCTGGCATCTGACCTGATGAGTGCAAAACAAGGAGCTTTGATAGGATGTCTCCTCTTTCAGCCAAGATTTTAACCCCTCCTCTCTGCTTTTTTTGCCAATTATATCTTATTATCTATATCTCCTGGTTAGTGACCATCCTTCCAGTGGATTCACATTTTCCATATCTATTTCTTCAAACCCCATCCCCATCTTCCAATATTGCACATCTCGATTGAATTTCCCCTTAACCTTCGCTAAGTCAAACAACAATTTCTCTAGACTCTCTACAAAGCTGAGGACCTCCATCCATGCTTTCTACATAACGGTGTCTTAAGGCTCTTTACCTGTAACAGCTGCTCCTTGCTGTGTAGTTCACATATCAGGCGCTGTATCATTTGGTTCTGACAGTACATTTCACAGCTCTGATCACCTAGGCTGCTCTTTGTCCGAGTTTGTAAACTCAACTCCTGAAAAGAGGAACATAGGACAGAGAAACTGGAGGAACGATTAATAGAACAGTGTCGATTGTCACTTTATTTCATTAATTTTAATTAAATTATGTAAATGCGTTTGTTAGCTGAAATTTATTTAGATTCAAATGTCAAAAACAAAGATTCAGAGGTAGATTGTCGCAATGGTTCAAACTGTGTCCGCTTGACTCAGGTTTTTAAAAACTTGTCCTAGCTGTAGCGTTCAGTTATTCTGCATTTGATTATGCAAGTCTGTTTACTATTAATGCTTACTGTGCTTGATCAGCGAAGCCTGGGTGTGGACTCAGTAAAGTAAACAAACTGTAGAAGTTGCTGGAAGCAAGTGTTGCAATCATGGAGCAGACATTTTAAAGCACTGTGAATATATTCCTGTTACACACATGGAAACTAGTGTCATCTCTGCATAGCTCAGATATAAAATATACAACAGCAGCATTTCAGTGCAGTACTGAATTTCACACGGGACAGCTAAATAGGAGTATTGAAGAATGGTTGTTATGCTGCTAAACTAATAAAAAGAAACTTGCATTTACATTTGGGGTATCCTTTTGACTTTACAGCCAATGAAGCACTTTTAAAGTGTAGTCACTGCTGTAATATAGGAAACAGCAAACTCATGCACATAAATTCCCATGAACAGCAGTGTGAAAATAACCAGGTTTCTGTTTTTGATGATGTGGTTTGAGGGACAAATATTGGTCAGGACAACAGGGATAACTCCCCTGCTCTTCTCCAAAAAAAGTGCCTTGCGGACAGACAGGGCCTTGGTTTAACGGATAGTAATCCAGAGCAGAGTCGTAATGGCAGCACCGGAGGCCATTCGGCCCATCGAGTCCATGCCAGCCCCCCCCCACCCCCATCCCCGCCCGCCCTGTGGAGCAATCCCATCAGTCCCATTTCTCCCACTTTGTTCCCATTCCCTTTTGGGATCATTCATCAGCTCCGGTTCCACCACTCTCATAGGCAGCGGGTTCCAGGTCATTATCACTCACTGTGTAAAAAAACCTCTTCCTCACATCCCCCCCTTCCATCTCTGATACCAGAACTAGATTAGTGCTCTGGGACATGGGGGTTCAAATGCCAACACAGTAGCTGGGCCGATTTAAATTCAATTCACCTTAATAAATCTGGAATTAAAAGTTAGTCTCAGTAACGAACATGAAATTACCGGTTCACTAATGCCCTTTAGGGAAGGAAATCTGCCCTCCTTACCCTGGTCTGGCCTACATGTGACTCCAGGTCCACAGCAAATTGCCTGACTCTTAACTACCCTCTGAAGTGGCCGAGCAAGACACTCAGTTGATCGCAAGGTAGCTCACTGCCACCTTAAAGGGCAATTATTATTGGCCTCGCCAGTGACAGTCACATCTCATGAATGGATTAAAACAGGCCCAAGAAATCCCAATGATTTTATTTATATTTTGAATAGCAGGGAATGGTGCCAGTGTAGTTGCCAAACAGCGTACAGGTTAATGGGTTATTTGTTCTGCTGCCGGCTGTCAGTTTGCCTTGAAACAAAACCCTATTTGTAAAGCATTGAGGCACTCGATCAACACAAACTGGTTAGTCCCCTTTTTCCAGATTTAGTGCTCGGCTTAAGTGGAGTTAGGTGTTCACACCCAGAACCCGGGGGGTGGGGGTCACTACCTTGCTAGGCAGTGCCCTTGTGATAAGCAGAAAAAGCTTAGTAGCTATTCAACTGTAGAGGCATCACACAGAGACTGGCCACTTAGGTGGCCAGCAAACGATGACTAGAAAGCCCCAACTCCAACAGGTGCCTTCAACCACCTTGTGCCGATTAAGATAGGGGTCGCTATGGGGCTGAGGAGTTACATCTATTCAACTTCTGTCCACTCATTTCATTCCAAATGCCAACAAAACCTGGTTGTAGAAAGGATTAGTGGAGTAATTCCAAGATTGCGCAGGACTTGCCGTGTGTGCTAATAGCTACACTAACAACCAATTTAAGATCATCAGTCTAGCTCGTGGCGCGGCTCATTTATGCCTGCTAGAAGCCACCCGTTCTATGCAAACAAAAGGAATATGTTCAAGCCTGGCACCTGTTGCGAATTGTCTAGGAGCAGGGGGAGCCTACAGTCCCCTGTTGCTATCTCCATGGCAATGCCTGGTCCAGAGTCAACTTGCCAACCAATCAGCAACCTTTTCTCCTGTAGCATAAGTTGTTTGAAATTTGGCATTCTTGCATTTGTCCTGATGAGACAAAAAGCTTTGGTGACCGCTCTCTTTTTTAAAGAAGATTGACGAAGGGTTCGAATGCCTGGATTTGTTGCCATCAAGGGTTAACCCAACCCTTCATGTTGTACAGAAAAACATTCATCGCTATGCAAAGTGGATCACGAGATTATTCTGACACATCCCTGCCTGAACCGGTCTGTTCACTCCCTCATCTAGTATATTTAGAATTGGGCGGGGTGAAGTTCATTGGGCCTCGGAGGGGGGTGGGGGAGAACTTCACTGTGTTCGATTCCAATATCCTGAGCTATTAGACTTGGTCAGGGACTAGCCTGCTGCAGATGTCCAACAACTTGAGGGATTTGATTGTACTGTCGACAGGGTCTCTATTTTCACTCTACAGAGAAAAGGCAAACCATAGATACATAGAAAGTAGGAGTAGGCCATTCGGCCCTTCGAGCCTGCTCCACCATTCAGTATGGTCATGGCTGATCCTCTACCTCAACGCAGTACTCCCACTCTCTCCCCAGACCTCTTGATGCTTTTAGAGTCCAGGAATCTATCTATTTCCTTCTTAAATATATTCAGTGACTTGGCCTCCACAGCTTCTGTGGTAGAGAATTCCACAGGTTCACCACCCTCTGAGTGAAGAAGTTTCTCCTCATCTCAGCCCTAAATGGTCTACCCCGTATCCTGAGACTGTGACCCCTTGTTCTAGATCCCCCCAGCCAGAGGAAACATCATCCCTGCATCCAGTCTGTCCAGACCTGTCAGAATTTTATACATTTCAATGAGATCCTCTCTCATTCTTCTGAACTCCAGTGAAAACAGGTCTAGTCGGCCCAATCTCTCCTCATACAACAATCCTGCCATCCCAGAAATCAGTCTGGTGAACCTTTGCTGCACTCCCTCTATGGCAAGTATATCCTTTCTTAGGTAAGGAGACCAAAACTGCACACAATACTCCAGGTGTGGTCTCACCAAGGCCCTGTACAGCTGCAGTAAGACATCTTTGCTCCTATACTCAACTCCTCTTGCAATGAAGGCCAACATACCATCTGCCTTCTTAACTGCTGGCTGCACCTGCATGCTTGCTTTCAGTGATTGGTGTACAAGGACACTCAGGTCCCTTTGCACATCAACATTTCCCAATCTATCACTATTTAAATAATACTCTGCCATTCTGTTTTTCCTACCTAAGAGGATAACTTCGCACTTGTCCACGTTATACTGCATCTGCCATGTATTTGCCCACTTACTCAACTTGTCTAAATCGCCTTGAAGCCTCTTAACATCCTCCTCACCACTCACATCCCCACCAAGTTTTGTGTCGTCAGCAAACTTGCAAATATTACATTTGGTTCCCTCATCCAAATCATTGATATATATTGTGAATAGCTGGGGCCCAAACACTGATCCCTGCGGTACCCCATTGGTCACCGCCTGCCATTCCAAAAAAGACACATTTATTCCTACTGTCTGTTTCTTGTCTGCTAACCAATCCTCAATCTATGCCAATATATTACCCTCAATCCCATGTGCTTTAATTTTTCACACTAACCTCTTATGTGGGACTTTATCAAACCAATGCAGAGAGAGAGGTCCCCACCAGTAAACCAACTGATGATGCCCTCAGTCTAAGTCAGATATGCACAGAATGAATGAGTCACTTCCTCTGACAGATGTCGGGATTTAGCGCCATGATGTTAACCAGAGGTGCGATACCACCTGCTGCCACTCTGACAGGTAGAGTTGCCACCTTCTAGTGAGAGTATACCAGGAGCTTGTCATATGGTTCCCCCTCCTTCTGACACCCCAGAGGACAGGACATGTCTCCCGGTGATGCACCACCTTCTCACATCAGTTAGAAAGTTAAATTGTTCGTTACCCAACGGGATAAGTTCTAATTTTTTTGTGCTGTGGGTGAGAGCTGTCATTATTTTGCCATTCACACCTCTTCTGGCCACATCTTTACTTGGCCCATTTCCACTCCTTCTGACTCTGCCCTGTTGTATATCTGGGAGCAATGCAGAGATGACACTCATTTCTACTTGTGCAACAAGTTTATTTACAAGAGTTTATCTCTGCAATCACAAAATGTCTGCACGTGTACTCAGCCAGGTCTAGCAGCTTCTGTTGGCTTTAACTCTGAGTCAACGCCCAGGCTTAAGCACGATGAAGATAGAGCAGTTACCAGACTCTCAATCAAAGAGCGACTGAACGCTACATGTCCCACCAACTCTCTGGTCATGTCCTGTCTTCCGCCCCCATCACAAACTTCTCCTTTCACCCAATTTCCACCCACTCAAAACCTATTAAAGTTCTAACTGTTTCCAGGTCTGATGAAAGGTTACAGGCCACAAACATTGACTCTTTCTCTCTACTCTCTCCACAGATAGCGCCAGGTCCTGCTGAGTCTTTTTCAGCACTTTGTTTTTATTCTAGGATTCCAGCATATTTTGCTTTTGGATAAATTTTAACAATTATAAGGTTGAGAAAAGGTCATCATAAATGAATGTGTAGAAAAAGAAAGGATTCACTCTCATTGGACGCAGGACAGTGAAGGTTCACTAGATATGAGATTGGTCCCTGGGATGAGGGGGTTGTCCCGATGATGAGAGGCTGAGTAAATTGGGTTTATATTCCCTGGAGTTTAGAAGAATGAGAGTCGATCTCATTGAAACACAAAAGATTCTGAAGGGGTTTGACGGGGTGGACGCTGAGAGATTGTTTCCCCCTGGTCGGGGGAATCTAAAACACGGGGGCTCGGTCTCAGGATAAGGGGCTGATCGTTTAGGGCTCAGATGGGGAAAATTTCTTCACTCAAAGGGTTTGTGAATCTTTGGAATTCTCTACCCCGGAGGATTGTGGATGCTCCATCAGTGAATATATTTAAGACCGGGATGGACATATTTCTGGTCTGTTGTCAAATTAAGGGTAATGGGGATTGGGCAGGTAAGTGGGAGTTCAAGCCCAAGATCAGCCATGATCATATTGAATGGTGGAGCAGGCTCGATGGGCTGAATGGTCCACTCCCTGCTCCTGTTTCTCACGTTCTTTTGAAATACATTCTATTTTTGTTAAGACCCAGGTAATGTTTCTCCCAGGTTGCTGCTAGTGCCCAGGGCAATGCCAGGGCAGACCTGGCAGTCTGGTCTTACAATACCCAGGGTGACTGGATTGCTAATGCAAGGGAAACGCAGGAATCATAGGGCTGGAAGGACCACGTACACTCAAGCGGACCCCGAAACTCTGCTACTTTCACCGAATCCAAGCCGAGGAATGGGAAATTGTGCAAATTCCCCCAACCAGGCTTGGCTCCGTGTTTCTGGGAGAATTCGGAGCCACTCACAGTGGGTGCAAGCGGATTGCCGGACTGACCTGCCGGGGGGAGACTCTTTCCTTTTCTTTTAGCTGAGCCTCCAGGCTCTGGATGTGGGTCCTCGCTGCCTCGAGTTGTTCACTCAGCTGTCTGACCGTCTGCTGCAACCCATCGCGTTTAGGTTCATGTTTATGAAACTTCTGATTAGAACAAAGAATGGTGCATAGAGGCTCTTATAAATTAGTCAGCACTGAACACAATAAACTCAGGAATCGGACTGAACAACTGTGTCGACTCACCGTAGGGGCAATTTAACCGAGTGCCACTCCCTCACCTTCTCCCCGTGACCCTGCACATTCTCCCTTTACAAATAATAAACCAAATTCCTCTTAAATGCCTCGATTGACCCTGTCTCCACCACACTCTCAGACAGTGCATTCCAGATCCTAACCACTCGATTGACCCTGTCTCCACCACACTCTCAGACAGTGCATTCCACATCCTAACCACTCGATTGACCCTGTCTCCACCACACTCTCAGACAGTGCATTCCAGATCCTAACCACTCGATTGACCCTGTCTCCCCCACACTCTCAGACAGTGCATTCCAGATCCTAACCACTCGATTGACCCTGTCTCCACCACACTCTCAGACAGTGCATTCCAGATCCTAACCACTCGATTGACCCTGTCTCCACCACACTCTCAGACAGTGCATTCCAGATCCTAACCACTCGATTGAACCTGTCTGCACCACACTCTCAGGCAGTGCATTCCAGATCCTAACCACTCGATTGACCCTGTCTCCACCACACTCTCAGACAGTGCATTCCAGATCCTAACCACTCGATTGACCCTGTCTCCACCACACTCTCAAACAGTGCATTCCAGATCCTAACCACTCGATTGACCCTGTCTCCACCACACTCTCAGACAGTTCATTCCAGATCTTCACTACGTAAAAAAGTTTCTCCTCATGGTCACCATTTCTTTTTTTCCAATCATCTTAATGCACTCTCGTTCTCAATCCTATTCATTCTGTCCTGAACCCTCATGATTTTGAAAACCTCTATCAAATCTCCTCTGAACCTTCTCTTCTCCAAGGAAAACAGTCCCAACTTCTCCAATCTATCCTCATAACTGAAGTTCCTCATCCCTGGAACCATTCTCGTGAATCTTTTCCACACTCTCTCCAATGTCTTCACATCCTTCCTAAAGTGTGACACCCAGAACCGGACACAGCTGAGGCACAACTAGTGTCTTATACGAGTTCAACATAACCTCTCTGCTCTTGTACTCAATGCGCCTATTAATAAAGCCCAGGATACTATATGCTTTATTAACCTCTCTCTCCGCCTGTTCTACCACCTTCAATGATTTATGCACGTATACACCCAGGTCCTCTGCTCCTGCACCCCCTTTAGAGCTGTACCCCTGATTCTATGTCTCTCCATGTTCTTTCTACCAAAATGAATCACTTCACATGTCTCTGGATTGAACTTCAAATGCCACCTGTCCATATATTCCATCAACTTGTCTATGTCCTGTTGAAGTTTTACACTGTCCTCCTCACAGTTCACAATGATTCTGATTTTAGTATCATCTGAAAACTTGGATATTGTGCCCTGTATACCAAGGTCTAGGCTATTAATATATATGAGGACGAGGAGGAGTTAGGGTCCCAACATTGACGCCTGGGGAACTCCACTACAAACCTTCCTCCAGTCCTAAAAACATCCATCAATTCATCGTTTTCTGTCACTCAGCCAGTTTTGTATCAATTTTATTCCACGAGCCATAACTTTATGCACAAGCCTGTCATGTGGCACTGTATCAAATGTTGTCTGAAGCCCATGTACGCTACATCAATAGCATTGCCCTCATCAACCTTCTCTGTTGCCTCTTCAAAAATGATACTCAACGTGTTTTTAAGGATTGACTCCATCAGAACCCAGAGCAGGTTTGATTTCCCATCTAGTCCTCCATCTTTAACACCTCAAAGCGAGGCCGCAAGGATGAACTGGCTTAAAATAGATTCAAATAAATTAGAGAGGCAAATGTATGGTCAGAGCAAGGTGAGCAGATCTACAGATTACACCCAAATAAGCTGTGAACCAAACAGGACAAATGGCAGAAAGAGGTGGGGAGTAACTAATAAAATCTACATGAAAAATTATTCAGCATGTTAACAGTGCCACTTGTTAGAAACTGGCCACTCCTCATCTGTTATCTTCACTGGAGATATATCCAAGAATTGTTGGTGTGAAAATGAATAAACTTCAGCACTGCTTCAATAGAGGGCATTCAGAAGTGGAGATGTGGACACATTATAGGGCAATGGGGGAAGATGGTGGTCTAGTGGTAAGCTCACTGGAGGCTAGCGTTCTGGGGACATGGGTTCAAATCCCACCAGAACTCTGCTCTGTCTTAACCAGCACCAAGTCTCATTCCTCCATCACCCCTGTGCTCCCTGGGATTTTCAATATTGCTGGACTGGAGCCAGTGTCTAGTTTTTAAAAATTTTCACCCTGGTTTTCAAATCCCTCCCTAATCTCTAATCTCCTCCCGCCCCAAAACCCTCCGAGATCTCTGTGCTCGTCTAAATTCCAGCCTCTCGAGCATTCCCGGTTTTAATCTCTCCACCATTGGCGGCCATGTCTTCAGCTGCCTGGGCCCTGAGTTCTGGGGTTCCCTCCCTAAACCCTCTCTGGCTCTCTACCTCACCCACCATTGGCGGCCATGTCTTCAGCTGCCTGGGCCCTGAGTTCTGGGGTTCCCTCCCTAAACCCTCTCTGGCTCTCTACCTCACCCACCATTGGCGGCCATGTCTTCAGCTGCCTGGGCCCTGAGTTCTGGGGTTCCCTCCCTAAACCTTCTCTGGCTCTCTACCTCACCCACCATTGGCGGCCATGCCTTCAGCTGCCTGGACCCCGAACTCTGAGGTTCCCTCCCTAAACCCTCTCCGGCTCTCTACCTCACCCACCATTGGCGGCCATGTCTTCAGCTGCCTGGACCCCGAGCTCTGGGGTTCCCTCCCTAAACCCTCTCCGACTCTCTACCTCACCTTTCCTTTAAGACATTCCTTAAAACCCACCTCTTTGACCAAACCTTTGGTCATCTGGCCTACTATCATTTTTTTTTGGTAAAGCAACATTCTGAAGTGCCTTGGGATGTTTTGTTGTGTTAAAGGCGCTATATAAATGCAAGTTGTTGCAGCATGAGTAAAAAGAACAAAAAGAAAGATTCTTGCCTCCAGATTGAAGGGGAGATACTCCACAGAGAATTTACTCCTCAGCTCCTGAAAGGAGTCCTCATCTCCGCCAAAGCTGAGCTGTCGCTGTGGAGTCTCCGAGCTGTTTGACATTAATCCGCTTCTGCTCCAGATACGGACTGGGATCTTGCTGCTGGGCAGAGTGTGAACGGGCCGATACACGACAGCCCTCATCCACTGCAACATGGTGGCCAGTGACTGGTCTAGCGTGGAACTCTGACACAGGCTGTCGTCGAACACCAGATCTTCGCTCTCTTTCTCAGAGCTGGGGACTGCACCAAGCGAGGAAATGGACGTGGAGCGGGAATGGGGCTGGGAACTGTTGGTGTAGAGCGACTGGACAGAGCTGCTGCTGGAAACTCTCCTCTCTGGGCTCCGAAGCCAGTCCAGGGGCATGCTCTGTGACTTGTTCTTGGAAAGCTGAAAGAGGTGCCCCTTAGACAGGGCACGTGCCAATCGCCGAGGGATCTTACACACTGACTCGTAGGTGGAGTCTGAGACCCGTATAGCACTGCACCCAGAACAGTTCCTGTGTTGGCAGGAACAAGGGTTAAACTCACTCCCGCTCTGCTCTGACCAGCACTCATACTCAGACATGGCCAGGTCATCCTGGAGCAGGGTGTTATACTGGGCATGTGGGAGGTCAGCAATGTCCACTGTGATGTCCTGGCCCTTGTAGCATAGGCCCTTGGCAGGAGGGTGGTGCTGCCCATGGAGGTAACACAGGCACTGCGCCAACCTATCCTTCTCGGTCAGGAGGCGTTGGATCTTCTCGATGGAGAGGGCCTGGACGCGGGCGATGACGGTGTCGAAGCGGTAGACCCTCTCGAGCGAGAAGGCGCACTTGCCACACAGGAACTCGCCTCGGCCATCGCGGGTGACCTGCTGCCCCAGGACGCGCGAGAGAACCACCTGCAGGTTGACCGTTGCCCGTGAACTGAAGATCCAGCGCCGTTGGTTTCCCTTCAGCTCCGAAGCACAGACCCGGCACTGCTCCTTCATCCTGATAACTCCTCACCATCCGGGCATTGGGGGGGGCGGGAGAGACAGTGGAGAGGGGGCTCCGTCTAATCGGCGAGATTCACCTTGTGGAAGGGGTTGGAAAGAGAGCCATTAGAACCCAAGGAAAGCCACGTTAAAGAAAGGGAAATAAGTTAGTCAATGCTCCAGTTCGGTGACACTGCTGCCACTACACCCGCAGCCTAAATAGTGCCAAGAGAAATCATTGACAAGTTTTGCCAAGTCGCCTAGAGTTAATGTTGACCCAGGTCCCAACGCCCTCCCCCAGCGCATTCAGTGGATAGTGCTGTGGATCCTAAACTTTGGGGGGAGGTGGTGGTGTAGTGGTATTGTCACTGGGCTAGTAACCCAGAGACCCAGGGTAATGCCCTGGCTTCAAATCCCACCACAGTAGATGGTGGAAATTGAATTCAATAAACGGTCAGACGATGATCGTGAAAACACATTGTGGATTGGCAGGACAAAAACCCACCTGGTTCACTAATACCCTTTAGGAAATCTGCCCTCTTTACCCGGTCTGGCCTACATGGTGACTCCAGACCCACAGCAATGGGCTTTTAATTGCCCTCGGAACAAGGGATGGGTAATAAATGCTGGCCTAGTCAGCGACGCCCACATCCCGTGAACAAATAATAAAAAAAAGTAGGACCAGGGAATGATTATTATACCTCGATCCCCGCAATGGAGTTACCCAACTCAAAAGAAACTTGCACCTTTTACACTCCCAGAACATCAAGAGACCTTTCCACCCAATTACTACATGAAATGTGTTGGCTGTGAAAATGCAACATCCAAATTTCACTAAAACAGCAATAACACCAAACAATAGTTAGAGGGATGAATGGTTGTTTAACGCCCTGTCCGAATGTCACCTGACAGGGCAGCACTCCTACAGTCCTGTAACATAGTGACTGCCCTCGTCCTGTGCTCAAGCCTCTAGAGTCCGCAATCTCAGATTTAAACAGCAGGTTGTTACCATTGATGACAATGATGAGAGGCTGAGTAAATTGGGTTTATAATCTCTGGAGTTTAGAAGAATGAGAGACGATCTCATTGAAACACACAAGATTCTGAAGGGGTTTGACGGGGTGGACGCTGAGAGATTGTTGCCCCTGGTCGGGGAATCTAAAACACGGGGGCTCGGTCTCAGGATAAGGGGCCGATCATTTAGGATGGAGAAGAGGAGAAATTTCTTCACTCAAAGGGTTTGTGAATCTTCGGAATTCTCCACCCCAGAGGGTTGTGGATGCTCCATTGCTGAATGCATTCAAGGCCGGGATGGACAGATTTTTGGTCTCTCAGGGAATTAAGGGATATGGGGAGTTGACAGGAAAATGGGTTTGAGGTAGAACGTCAGCCATAATTGTATTGAATAGTGGAGCAGGATCGACAGGCCGTGTGGTCTACTCCTGAGCCTGTTATGCCCTGTTTTTATCCTCCTCAACTGTAGTTCTATGACATAAAATTTTGCTTTGGAAAAGGAAACCCCTTATTATCCCACCAAAAACCATCCATTAATTTTTTGTTTATAGTTCGAGACTTCAAATTACACACAAAAAAAAATCAGACGTACACATCCTGAGTTCAAAAGGATTATAGTCATTAAACCAGAACAAAAGGCCACATGCACACAATGCCACCCATGTTGGCAGCAGGGCACTGCGCCAACATTGTACAGGGGTAGAATTCTGTCCGGCGGTTATACACTGATCTAGCAGCATTACATCCAACCAGAGTGTCGTACAAAATTCAGGTTTGTTCATGTTAAACAAATCACAGGAAATACGAGAAACATTTAAAACTGGTCAGGCAGCACCTAGAGAGAGAGAGAGAGAGAGAGAGAGAAAGAGTTTTGCATACAATTCCATCAGAACAATTGATGATGCTCTATTGCCTGACCTGCTGTGCACTGCCAGAATTTTCTGTGTATAGTTCAGGATTTCCGATGTCTGCAGCATTTTGACAATATTTCAGGTACCTGCTCTTACAAAACAGTAGGAATTTGTTATAGATGTAAAACAGAAAGCTGGGATACACACATGCACATTCAGATGTTACACTTTGCAACGACACCCCTTGATCATGTTACGAACAGGTCCTGTGGAGGTGGGGGAGGGTCATATCTTTGCCAAGTCCTCGACTCTCAATATCAGTGGCAAATCTCACCCAGAAACCTCTTTTCTCACCCATCCGATCTTAAATGTTTTGGGAAGTGGAGATGTCCAAAGCCTTCCTCAGGGCTGTAAACACTGAGGAATACTGCATCCTCCAGCAAGGATTAAAACACCAGTTCCTCAAACAAACCCTGCATAGCTGATATCCTGCAGAGAACAGAAGAAATAGAGGCAGGGGGAGGCCATTCAGCCCCTCGAGCCTGCTCTGCCAGTCAATAAGATCATGGCTGATCTGATTGTGATCTTAACTCCACTTTCCTATTTGCAACCCCATCCCCATTATAACTTTTGACTCCCTTGTCGATTAAGAATCTGCCTAACTCAGCCTTGAATATATTCAATGACCCAGCCTCCCGCTCTCACTGCAATAGAGAATTCCACAGGCTAGTGACCCTCAGAAGAAATTCTCTCATCTCCATCTTAAACCCCTGTTTAAGAAGGGACTGAGGCAAAAGACGGGAAATTACAGGCTGATTAGCCTGACCTCGGTCGTTGGTAAGATTTTAGAGTCCATTATTAAGGATGAGATTTCAGAATACTTGGAAGTGCATGGTAAAATAGGGCAAAGTCAGCATGGTTTCATCAAGGGGAGGTCATGCCTGACAAATCTGTTAGAATTCTTTGAGGAGATAACGAGTAGGTTAGACAAAGGAGAGCCAATGGATGTTATCTACTTGGACTTCCAGAAGGCCTTTGACAAGGTGCCGCACAGGAGGCTGCTCAGTAAGATAAGAGCCCATGGTGTTAGAGGCAAGGTATTAGCATGGGTAGAAGATTGGCTGTCTGGCAGGAGGCAGAGAGTGGGGATAAGGGGTCCTTCTCAGGATGGTGGCCCGTGACTAGTGGAGTTCCACAGGGGTCAGTGTTGGGACCACAACTTTTCACTTTATACATTAATGATCTAGATGAAGGAACTGAGGGCATCCTGGCTAAGTTTGCAGATGATACAAAGATAGGTGGAGGGACAGGTGGTATTGAGGAGGCGGGGAGGCTGCAGAAGGACTCAGACAGGTTAGGAGAATGGGCAAAGAAGTGGCAGATGGAATACAACGTGGGGAAGTGTGAAGTCATGCACTTTGGTAGGAAGAATAGAGGCATAGACTATTTTCTAAATGGGAAGAGAATTCAGAAATCTGGAGTGCAAAGAGATTTGGGAGTCCTAGTCCAGGATTCTCTTAAGGTTAACTTGCAGGTTGAGTCGGTAGTTAGGAAGGCAAATGCAATGTTGGCATTTATTTCGAGAGGACTAGAATATAAAAGCAGGGATGTGCTGCTGAGGCTTTATAAGGTTCTGGTCAGACCACATTTAGAATATTGTGAGCAATTTTGGGACCCGTATCTCAGGAAGGATGTGCTGGCCCTGGAGAGGGTCCAGAGGAGGTTCACGAGAACGATCCCAGGAATGAAAGGCTCAACATATGAGGAACGTTTGAGGACTCTGGGTCTATACTCGATGGAGTTTAGAAGGATGAGGGGGGATCTGATTGAAACTTACAGAATACTTAAAGGCCTGGATAGAGTGGACGTGGGGAAGGTGTTTCCATTAGTAGGAGAGACTAGGACCCGAGGGCACAGCCTCAGAGTAAAGGGAAGACCTTTTAGAACAGAGATGAGGAGAAACTTCTTTAGCCAGAGAGTGGTGAATCTATGGAATCCATTGCCACAGAAGGCTGTGGAGGCCAGGTCATTGAGTGTATTTAAGACCGAGATAGATAGGTTCTTGATTGGTAAGCGGATCAAAGGTTACGGGGAGAAGGTGGGAGAATGGGGTTGAGAAACTTATCAGCCATGATTGAATGGCGGAGCAGACTCGATGGGCCAAATGGCCTAATATCTGCTCCTATGTCTTATGGTCTAAATGGGAGACCCCTTATTTTCAAACTGTGCTCCCGAGCTCCAGATTCCCCCACAATGAGAAACATCCTCTCAGTAAGTCCCCTGTCAAACCCCCACAGAATTCCACATGCAGTCTCAGTGTAGGTTTCGAGAAATTGTTCTTCAGTTTAGTCTAAACTCCCTCCTTCCCTCTACCCTCAATAACACTGTAAATTAGCCCTGTGTAAATTAACATGCGATTGCCTTGTGAAACCTCACACAGGCCCCGCCTCCACCACAGGGCCCGCCTCCACCCCAGGGGCCCCGCCTCCACCCCAGGGGCCCCGCCTCCACCCCAGGGGCCCCGCCTCCACCCCAGGGGCCCCGCCTCCACCCCAGGGGCCCCGCCTCCACCTCCACCCCAGGGGCCCCGCCTCCACCAGCCTCGTAGGGAGTGGGTTCCAGACCAGCCGAACCCCTGGAATGATGAACATCTCATACACTCCAGTTCCTTTTGAAAAATCGGCGATCCTTCATTCCTGATCCCCTTACCAAAGGAAGTCGTTTCTCCATCCAAACACCCTTTAGTTTGAAAATCTCTAGCTCACTCCCTTCACCACACCAGGAAACAATCACCCCCCCCCTCCATATAACCCCATCCCCATCCCAGTGGGTAACCCCCACCCTCCATATAACCCCATCCCCATCCCAGTGGGTAACCCCCACCCTCCATATAACCCCATCCCCATCCCAGTGGGTAACCCCCACCCCTCTCCATATAACCCCATCCCCATCCCAGTGGGTAACCCCCCCTCTCCATATAACCCCATCCCCATCCCAGTGGGTAACCCCCACCCCTCTCCATATAACCCCATCCCCATCCCAGTGGGTAACCCCCCCTCTCCATATTACCCCATCCCCATCCCAGTGGGTAACCCCCACCCTCCATATAACCCCATCCCCATCCCAGTGGGTAACCCCCACCCTCCATATAACCCCATCCCCATCCCAGTGGGTAACCCCCCCCTCCATATAACCCCATCCCCATCCCAGTGGGTAACCCCCCCTCTCCATATAACCCCATCCCCATCCCAGTGGGTAACCCCCACCCCTCTCCATATAACCCCATCCCGCATCCCAGTGGATAACCCCCACCCCTCTCCATATAACCCCATCCCCATCCCAGTGGGTAACCCCCCTCTCCATATTACCCCATCCCAGTGTATAACCCCCCCTCTCCATATAACCCCATCCCCATCCCAGTGGGTAACCCCCCTCTCCATATAACCCCATCCCCATCCCAGTGGGTAACCCCCCTCTCCATATAACCCCATCCCCATCCCAGTGGGTAACCCCCCTCTCTATATAACCCCATCCCCATCCCAGTGGGTAACCCCCCTCTCCATATTACCCCATCCCCATCCCAGTGGGTAACCCCCCTCTCCATATTACCCCATCCCAGTGTATAACCCCCCCTCTCCATATAACCCCATCCCCATCCCAGTGGGTAACCCCCACCCCTTTCCATATAACCCCATCCCGCATCCCAGTGGGTAACCCCCACCCCTCTCCATATTACCCCATCCCAGTGTATAACCCCCCCTCTCCATATAACCCCATCCCCATCCCAGTGGGTAACCCCCCCTCTCCATATAACCCCATCCCCATCCCAGTGTGTGACCCCCCCTCTCCATATAACCCCATCCCAGTGGGTAACCCCTCCTCTCCATATAACCCCATCCCCATCCCAGTGGGTAACCCCCCCCACCCCCCTCTCCATATAACCCCATCCCAGTGGGTAACCCCCTGTTACCTCTCCAAAGTTTTGAATTTTTTCTGGCAGACTTGGTGTCCTGAGACCCCCAGTATTCCAGCAGAGACCCGAGCTAGAGATTAGGGTTTAGCGTGACTTGGTGTTTACATTCCGCGTTCCCACCTACAATGCCAGCTAGGCATCCCATTAGCTTGTCCTAAAAGATTTGAGAACGTGCCCCTGCCCCCCAGGTCACCCGGTTCCCGAGATCCCCCAGGAGTGTAGCTAAGATTGCAGTGTCTCGCCATCCCATACTGCGTTACTAATGTGGAGCTTAGAGACCAGCTTGAACCCACTGGACATAGTAACTGTAATCATTATTTAATGTCATTTATATGCAAGTACATGAAACAAGTGTCCTAGTCAGTACTTATCCATCAATCAACATCACTATGAAAAGATTATGTGGCCATTCTCGTAGCAGCATATGGGCACAGCAAGCTCCCACAAACAGCGATTTCTTTTCATATAAATGCATTCATTCCTGGGTTGTGGGTGTTGCTGTCTAGGCCAGCATTCATTGTCCATCCCTAATTACCAACATCTTCAAGGGCAACTAGGGATGGGCAACAAATGCTGGTCTGGTCAGCGCCGCTCGCATCCCATGAACGAATAAGTTGAAAATAAAACTTGCTGTTTATGGGAGCTTGCTGTGCACAAATTGGCTGCTGCCACACCTACATTTCAACAGTGACAATGCTTCAAATTAAAAAAACAGGGGGCGTTGCTGGCTGTCAAGTGCTTTGAGATGTCTGGGGTTCGTGAGAAGTGCTATTTTTTTATTCATTCACGGGATGTGGGCGTCGTTGGCTGGGCCAGCATTTATTGCCCATCCCTAATTGCCCCTTGAGAAGGTGGTGGTGAGCTGTCTTCTTGAGCCGCTGCAGTCCATGTGGTGTAGGTACACCCACAGTGCTGTTAGGGAGGGAGTTCCAGGATTTTGACCCAGCGACAGTGAAGGAACGGCGATATATTTCCAAGTCAGGATGGTGAGTGACTTGGAGGGGAACTTCTAGGTGGTGGTGTTCCCATCTATCTGCTGCCCTTGTCCTTCTAGATGGTAGTGGTCATGGGTTTGGAAGGTGCTGTTGAAGGAGCCTTGGTGAATTCCTGCAGTGCATCTTGTAGATGGTACACACTGCTGCTACTGTGCGTCGGTGGTGGAGGGAGTGAATGTTTGTGGATGTGGTGCCAATCAAGCAGCTGCTTTGTCCTGAATGCAAGTGTTTCTTTCTAGACTTTTACACTTATCTGCACGCACCTATGTGTGTATGCCACCTCAGTCTATATCCTTTCGAACAGCACAACAGATATTGGAAATCTGAAACAAGACCAGAAAGTGCTGGAAAAACTCAGCAGGTCTGGCAGCTTCTGTGGAGAGAGAAACAGAGTTAACGTCTCGAGTCCGTGTGACTCTCCTTCAGAACCAAGAAAAGCTCATTGGCCCAAAACGTTAACCATTCCTCTCTCGCTCTACAGCTGCTGAGCATTGCCGGCATTTTCTGCTTTATTATAGCAAACTTCATTTGAGAGATGGGTAACTAGAAACAGGATTCCATATCCTCTTAATCTATTCAACAACTAGCCACATAGCTAAAGACATTCAATCAAGTGTGTACTGATGGGATTACCGCAGAACCCTCCAGTGTCTCTTAATTAGTAAGAATAGGTGTTTAATTAAAAATAATATTAAACTGATGGTGTTAGCCCAAGGGACCCACTGTCTGCAGCAGATGACAGTTAGGGGTTTGTACAAGATGACAAGATAGATTAAAGCTATCTGGCTGAATTATGTGAATAAAGACAGCTAACTATCAGAAGAGGAGAACAGGACAGCAAACAGAGGCAACAGTGTCCCCATTTAAAATCAAGAATAGACAGGTAACCTCATCAATTTGGATGTGATCAACTCTTTTCAGTTTGGGGGCAATCTCTCCGTGTTACAATGGCTGCACTGATAACAGAAGAAGCGATTGAAACTTGAGCAAACAGGCAGTATTGCCTAGCCAAAGAAATAGCGTGCACACACACAGTAACATGATGGTTACCAGCCAGGATTTGGTATTGCAATAGTTTGAGGGTTTAAGAAGGGAGCCCAATCAGACGGGAGGTGTAGGAGATTTCCAAAGGAGCTCAGTCAGTCTGAGTCAGAAACTCATACCTCCTCCTTACGACTCAGGCAGGATTGTACAACTCTCAATTATACCCAGTTCCTTACTGTTCCTGATACCGTTTAAAAAATATTCATTCACGGGATGCGGGCTTCGCTGGCTAGGCCAGCATTTACTGCCCATCCCTAACTGCCCTTGTTCAGAGGGCATTTGAGAGCATGGCTGTGGGTCTGGAGTCACATGTAGGCCAGACCAGGTAAGATTTCCTTCCCTAAAGGACATTAGTGAGTTTTTTTAAAACAACATCAGCAATGGTTGTCATCGGGCTAGGAATTCCAGGTTCTTTTTTTTATTGAATTCAAATTTCACCGTCCCCCATGGTGGGATTTTGAACCTGGGTTCCCAGAGCATTACCCTGGGTCCCTGAAATACTCGTCAGTGACAGTGCCACTCCACCACCACCCTGTGTGCGTTAAGCCTTATTTGTGCTGAATGGGTTTAAATGAAACCAATGGTACAGACCTTGTAAACACCAGATAATTGTTGGAACTCGGGGCCATAGTGTAATTGGTAGAGGATGAATCATCTCACTGTCCCTCACGTCACTCTCAGGCCAGTCACAGATTAAAGGGTCACTCCACCCCAGAGAGAGTGCAGGGCACAGTGAGTCAAACACACTGGGAAACGTCAGCACAGGCTGCCCACACTGATAGTATATAGACAGGAGCTGCTATCACTCCTCAGGTTTAAAATGCCCGTGGTAACGTTATGTGACAGTGAATTGCACAGCTAGGGATAAACTAACTAAATCAAACGCTTCATGGCATTTAACTCAAACTGTCTGCAGCATCTCTTAGCGGAATGCCAATTCCCTGGAAAACCCATGGATCCTTCAACGTAGTGTGTGTGCGTGTGTGTGTGTGGGGAGGAGAGGGGAGGAGAGGGAAACCAACCAGAGCCCTTGGCTGGGCTGACTGGCCGCATCGGAGATCTGGGAATGAGTTTTGACAGTCACCCTGGGTTAGAGGGCACAGGGAGATTCCTCATTTCTGCACACCAGGCCCAAAAATTAAACAGGAATGAACGATCCCTGTGGGAGGAGAGGTCCCAGCTGGGAATTCAGCCACAGGAGCACAGAATGAGGACAGAAAGGAGAGTTTCCTCATCGACATCTCAGCATTGAAAGCAACTTCTCAAACTCAGTCACACCCAGGACATCCCCAAACATACTTTTCAATCTCAGCCCAGTGAGTTCCCACCCTGGGTCCTCCAAATCCTTTATGGATTCATTGATGGGATGTGGGCATCACTGGCAAGGCCCAGTACTCATTGCCTATCTTGCCCTGCAGGGAAGGCGATGGCGAGTTGCATTCTTGCCAGGCTTACCCAGTTCCCTGGGCTCCAGGTATTGTAGCAGAACCTTCCGGTGTCTGCCAATCAATAGTAGAAAAGGTTTAATTAAAATACGTTTGGGCCAGAGAGACAGCCTAGATCCTTGAGGTAACAGCGTTTAAATTCAGTATCACAAAGAGAGTCACAGGCTCCATCAGATGACAAACTGACACAAAAAAATAATACAGGAGAACTGAAACAATTACAATTAAAGTGACAATAGTAAAGACCAGAGGATTCAAACTCATTTCATCTCATGGAGCTTTCACACTTGCTCAGACAGGCTATTTTCCCCACTGGTTTTCACTCACCATCACCCCTCAGGAGGTCAAATCTCCCTCCAGGTGAAGTTCATGTTAAAATCCCTTCAAACTTCCAACCTGGTTTCTTCAGTCCAACCTGCTGTCCCACACACAGCAGGCTGGGGTTAATGATGAAAATACCCCTTCGGACGCCTCATCACCTGCCGCAACTTGTTAAACCTCCCACAAAGAGCTAAACTAGTTACGTGGAACAAGCCAGGCTAAACCCAACCCACCCCCACCCCACCCTACCCGACATGACACGACACTTCCTGCAACACCAGCACACAACTGCCCCAGGGAAAGGGAGAGATGCACTTTACACTGTGTTACCTGCACAGCAAACTCACAGCTTCAACCACCAGCCAACGGAGGAGGATTTCTGCCAGATCCAACGCTCGGGTTTCTGATTTGACCCCGAAAAGGGAGGCCAAATTTCTATTTCGACAGACGGTGAGACTGCTCAAAGCAACCTCAAAGATTAACTGAAAAGTTGGATGAGCAAGTTAAGTGCTGTCAGGTGCTATTTAAAGTCCCCCCCCACCCCTGTGTTTTTACACAGAGTTCACCATTGGCACAGCCCAGCCCTGGTTAAACACTGACAGGCAGATAAAAGGCCTGACTAATCCTTTCAGAGCTCAGAGACGATTAACCCTTTCAACACCGAGATAACTCTGTCAGAATTACTTTTACTCTTTCACGGGATGTGGGCGTCGCTGGCTGGGCCCAGCATTTATTGCCCTTCCCTAGCTGCCCTTGAGGAGGCGGTGGTGAGCTGCCTTCTTGAGCCGCTGCAGTCCCTGTAGTGTCAGTATTTTGTACGCTGGCTGTGTGGCCTACCCTATCTTGAGTAAATGAGGTCTGATTCAGATTGTTACTTCAAACTGGTTTATTTAAACTATTTAAAATAATACGCTACTAGGTAGGTACATCTCTCTTGAGTGCAGATTATGCCATCTGCTGAGGTCCTGACTGCTGTCACTGTTACATCATCACTCTATTAGTAATTATTGGATCATTATACTACACCTAGCCCCAAGCACACTACCAACTCATTTAATAATGATGTTAAACTGTTTCTTAAACTATTCCTATTGCATTTTCCTGACCACCTCCTCCTCCCAAAGTCCACTGTTCACAGGTTTAAATCTCTGTTGTGCCTTCACAACCCTCCCTGATTGCGTGGTTGTGATCACCGAGCTGGGGTGGTGATCTTGAACTGTGTCGATGGAGGGTCATTCTGAAAGCTGCTCGATGGATCCTTGGGAACTTCATCCCAAATCGTGTGGGAATCAAACACACATAAATGGGTCTTTATCTGATTGGCAGGATGTGACGAGTGAAATCCTGCAGGGCTCTGTGCTGGGCCTCAGCTTTTTACAATTTACATCAATGACTTAGATGAGGGGAGTGAATGTATGGTAGCTAAATTTGCAGAAGACACAAAGATAGGTAGGAGAGTATATTGTGAAGAGGACGTGAGGAGGTTGCAGACAGATAGAGATAGGTTGAGTGAGTGGACAAAAATCTGGCAGATGGAGTACAATGTGAGAAAATGTGAAATTGTTCACTTTGGCAGGAAGAATAAAAAAGCAGAGTATTACTTAAAAGGAGAATGACTGCAGAATTCTGAGGTGCAGAGGGATCTGGGTGTCCTAGTGCGTGAGTCACAAAAAGTTAGTATGCAGGTACAGCAAGTAATTAAGAAGGCAAATGGAATGCTATTGTTATTACAAGAGGAATTAAACATAAAACAAAGGATGTTATGTTTCAGTTATACAGAGCATTGGTGAGACCGCATCTCGAATACTGTGTGCAGTTTTGGTCTCCTTATTTAAGGAAGGATGTAAATGCGTTGGAGGTGGTTCAGAGGGGGTTTACTAGACTGGTACGTGTGGAACGAGTGGGTTGTTTTATGAGGAAAGGTTGGACAGACTGGGCTTGTTTCCACTGGAGTTTAGAAGAGTGAGGGGTGATTTGATTGAAGTTTACAAGATCCTGAACGGCCTTGACAAGGTGGACATGGAAAGGATGTTTCCCCTTGTGGGTGTATCCAGAACTAGAGGGCACTGTTTTAAAATTAGGGGTCGCCCTTTTAGGACAGAGATGAGGAGATATTTTTTTTCTCAGAGGGTTGTGCAACTTTGGAACTCTCTGCCTCAGAAGATGGTGGGGGCGGGGTCACTGAATATTTTTAAGGCAGAGGTAGAGAGATTCTTGTTAGGCAAGGGAATCAAAGGTTATCGGGATTAGATGGGAATGTGGAATTCGAAACATAAAGGCCGGGATTTTCCGATCCCGTTGAGGGTTGGACTCACCGTGGGCGAGGCAGCGCCCCAGCCAGGAGTCCACTGACTGGCCGGAGTGGACAATCGGGACAGCGGGCAGGGTGTGGAAAGTCCAGACCAAACAGCCCGGCCATGATCTTATTGAATGGCAGAGCAGGCTCGAGGGGCTGAATGGCCTCCTTCTGCTCCTATTTCGTACGTGTTCTCATAGGCTTCAATGAGATCAGAGCTTTCCTATTTCGTCTGAAAGTGCCTGATGGGGTTTGGACAAGATGGATACTCTGTTCAGTGAAGACTGATTCCCTCCGGTTTCCAATCCCAAATCCCAAATCCAGACCTTGGGGCCCAGTGTTCAGGGGGCTAGAGTCTTGACTCTGTGTCTGGAGTGGATGTTACGGGGAGGCAGTGGTATAGTCGCTGGGCTAGTAACCCAGAGACCCGGGGTAATGCTCTGGGGATCCGGGTTCGAATCCTGCCTCGGCAGATGGTGGAATTTAATAAAAAATCTGAAACCATTGTCGATTGTTGTAAAAACCCATCTGGTTCGCTAATGTCCTTTAGGAAAGGGAGTCTGTCATCCACCTGACCTATAGGTGAGGTTGACTCTTAACTGCCCCCTGAACAAGGCCAATTAGGGATGGGCAATGAATGCTGGCCTAGCCAGCGACACTCACATCTCATAAATGAATAAAAAGGAAGTCCCTCTGCTTCTTGTGATCTCCACAGTCCTTGTGGTCGGCTCCTGTAACATTAGGTTGTGTCTATAGCTCTTAGCTCAAGGGCAGTTGCTGCTGGTGAAAAGCCATTAGTTAAAGGGGTAGCTCTATAGTGCAACAGGAGCTGAATTCCCATCTTAATGGTCTTCACAGCTCTTGAAGCCTCTCCATTGGAGAGGGGAGCTGGTTACATGGATGATCCTACAGTTCTCTGCGAATTTTTGGAAAGGTTTATTGATGCCTTGCGACCTGTTATGCGAGACAACCTCATCTATGTGTGAAGACAATATTCGCCAACACCTTGATCACTGCCTCCGACATAGTAGTGGGGAGTCTGGCAGCTTCTAACCACCTGGAGTGATGTCCTTTGCCTCGAAAATCCAAGCGGTCGAGTCCCAGTTTCAGCCCGGGCCTACTTGGGAAGCGGATTGGTAATGGAGGCTCTGTGGGCGGGTGGCTGTTAATTGGCAAGAATGGCAGAACAAGTCGAAACCTTGGTTAGCCTGTGCCGTGCCCGTCACCACACACATTTCAGTGCATGTGCTCTACACTTAGCTATCCCCAAATGACCACCATGGCATCTATGCAGAATCTCTTCCCTCATCTTGTCTTGGGGTTGACCAGACGGGTGAAGACCAGAAGATTGTACACTATTGTTAGATGCTTGTGTCGGAGCTGATCCGTAGAACTGTATTTGGACCAACCTTCTTGACAAAGTTCTCGGACTTGGGCACACTCCACGTCCTCCCTCTGTGCTTCTCACACCTCCTGCAGCTTTTGTGTGGATGACAATGCCTCCACCTCAGGAGCAAGTATGAAGTCCTGGGTAAGAGCCTGATCCACCAACGCTCTGGATAGGGCATCAGCTGTGGTCTGTGGCTTTCCTGGAACGCACAGCCGTGTCCTGGTAATGCAATTTGATAGTTTTGGCAAATTCACATTTCTCATTTAAGGTGCCCCTTGTAGGGAAAACCCTGGCTTCTGCCATGTGGACCCATGGATAAGGACGTCACCCATGTGACAAATGACTCATCATTTACCCTCTAGGATATTGAACATGGTTCTCTGGAATACCTCCAGAGCTGATGGTATCCTGGAGGAAAAGTGGTTAAAGTGGTTAACGGTGGTTAAGATGTCAGGGCACATAGAGAGAGCAGTTAATAAAACATATAGTACCTTAGTTAGGCTTTATTAATAGGAGCATTGAGTACAAGAGTACGGAGGTCATGTTGAACTTGTGTAAGACACTAGTTAGGCCTCATCTGGAGTACTGCGTCCAGTTCTGGGCGCCATACTTGAGGAAGGATGTGAAGGCAATGGAGAGAGTACAGAGGAGATTCACAAGAACTATTCCAGGGATGAAGAACTGTAGCTGTGAGGATAGATTGGAGAGGTTGGGACTGTTTTCCTTGGACAAAAGAAAGCTGAGAGGAGACTTGATGGAGGTATTCAAGATCCTGAGGGTTATGGACTGGGTGAATAGTGAGAAACTGTTCCCACTCAAGGGAACATCAAGAACTAGAGAGCACAGATTCAAAATAATTGGCAAAAGGGGTAAATGTGATGTGAGGAAATTTTTTTCACCCAGAGGGTGGTTGGAGTCTGGAACAAACTTCCTGAAAGGGTGGTGGAGGCAGGTTTGATCGAGGTATTGAAAAGGGAATTGGACTGCTACCTGAAAAGAGAGAATGTGCAAGGTTACGGGGATAAGGCAGGGGAATGGGACCAGGTGGAATGTTCTTTCAGAGAGCCAGTGCAAATTTGATGGGCTGAATGGCCTCCTTCTGCACTGTAAAAGATACTGTGATACAGTGAAAATCGGAGAGTCCACACAGTGTGATAAATGTTAACAGCCTGGACTCCTGGTCAAGGGGTTTATGTAAAACCCACTATTGCCATCGGGTTTGGTGGAGAGGACACTGTTGGCAAGGTTAGCCAAGCTGTCATCCACTGATGGCATTGGGGGAGGAGGGGGGTGGGGGGAAGGGGAGGGGGGTGGGGGGAAGGGGAGGGGGGTGGGGGGAAGGGGAGGGGGGTGCGAGGGGTGAGTTTCCCTCTGGACTGCTTTGTTTCATTACGTGAGGTTGAGCGCTCGGTCTGGGGACTGTTAGGGAGCCCCGAGCATCACTGGGTTGGCCCCGTGACGAGTGATACCACTCCCTCTGTGTAACATTCGGCCGAGTTCCTCTTTGACTTTTGTCAGCATTGGGTGTGATGCCCTCCTAGGGTAATACCCAGCGTAGCATCGGGAAGCAACGTGAGATGGTATTCGGGTTTGAGCTTACCAAGCCCCTGGAAGAGCTGTGGGAATTCTTGGCAGAATTCAGTCCTGTTGTCTGGGATGCACAGTTGCATTCCAGTTGAGTAAAGAGATACCTCGATTGTGCAAGATGTAGAGGGTTTCCGTGACCTGTTGCCACATGTGGCAAAGAGTGGCAGGGATCTGACCTTTCACCTGCAGATTCAATCCTCCTGGACCTTGAAGTTTGATGTTAGATGGCTGGACATGAACTGTGTTGAGCCATGCCAAATGATCCACCAGTATTGAAACACCAGCTGCTGTATCAAGCTTAAGGTTGGTTTTAAAACCTTTAACTTCCAAATTGACAGACCAAAAGTCTTGTTCATGGTCCTTTGACTTCCCCAAGGACACCTGTGATGGCATTTCTCTGATGCTGATAATTTCGAGTGACCAGTGTGTGTGCTGTATCTACACTGTTCCTTTCTTTCCTTAACAGAGTTTCTAAATTTACAGAACTGCTTGAAATGTCCTGTCTTCCCACATTGGAAGCACTCTCTGCCCCCTCCTGGACAATCTTGGCCTCTAAGCTGCTTCTTTGGGTCTCAGGATAAGCACATCAAGATGGCTCTGTAAGGTTTCCTGTCCTTTTGGCCATGTTGGTGGGTTTGAGTGGGTGGGCTGCCACTTCCTGGTCTAGGCGACTAGCACACGTGCCCAAAGCCTCAGTGTGTTGGCTGATGAGAGGCCAGTTTTGCTTCCTAAGTCCGGCAGCCTAACGCATTGAAACTCTCGTCTGAGTGTGAGGTCATCTTTCAGTTGTAAAAACTCTTGTCAGCTTTTCGTCACCGACCCCCAACCCCGACGACAATGCAATTGTGAATAAGTTTGCCTTTCAATGCCCCATACTCACAATGACAAGCTAACATGTACAGGCCAGCAAGGAATGATCCGATGGATTCCCTTTGTCTTTGGGATCTATGATTGAATTGCGTGCACTTGCAGATGAGGTTCCAGTTTGAATTCTATTGGGACAGTTTTGAAGTGATAGAGTCATAGAGTTTTATAGCACAGATAGAGGCCCTTCTGCCCATCATGTCCACGCTGGTCATCAAGTACCTATCTACTCTAATCCCATTTTCCAGCACTTGACCATGTATGCTGTGCCATTTCAAGTGCTCATCTAAATACTTCTTAAATGTTGTGAGGGTTCCTGCCTCTACCACCCCCTCAGGCAGTGTGTCCCAGATTCCAACCACTCTCTGGGTGAAAAAATCTTTCCTCAAATCCCTTCTAAACCTCCTGCCCCTTGCCTTAAATCTATGCCCCCTGGTTATTGACACCTCCGCTAAGGGGAAAATGTTTCTCCCTATCTACCCTATCTATGCCCCTCATAATTTTGTACACCTCTATCAGGTCCCCCCCTCAGCCATCCCTGCTCTAAGGAAAACAACCCCAGCTCTATCCAGTCTCTCTTCATAGCTCAGACCCTCCAGCCCAGGCAACATCCTGGTGAATCTCCTCTGCACCCTCTCCAGTGCCATCCCTCCTGTAGTGTGGCGACCAGAACTGCACACAGTACTCCAGCTGTAACCTAACTAGCATTTTATACAGCTCCAACATACCCTCCCTGCTCTTATGCTCTATGCCTCGGTTAATAAAGGCAAGCATCCCATTTGCCTTCTTAACCATCTTATCTACCCTATTGCCTTCAGGGATCTATGGACATGTACACCAAGTTCCTCTGTGCTTCCTAGAGTCCTACCATTCATTGTGTATACCCTTGCCGTGTTCGTCCTTCCATCACCTCACACTTTTCTGGGTTAAATTCCATTTGCCACTGCTCTGCCCATCTTACCAGCCCATCTATATTGTCCTGTAATCAAAGGCTTTCCTCCTCACTATTTACCACACCGCCAATTTTTGTGTTATCTGCGAACTTACTGATCATACCTCCTACATTCATGTCTAGGTCGTTAATGTACACCAGCAAGGGACCCAGCACCGATCCCTGTGGTACACCACTTGTCACAGGCTTCCAATCGCAAAATCAACCTTCGACCATCACCCTCTGCCTTTAAGCCAATATTGGATTCAATTTGCCAAATTGCCCTGCATCTCATGGGCTCTTAGCTTCCTGACCAGTCTCCCATGCGAGACCTTGTCAAAAGCCTTACGGAGGTCCATGTAGATGACATCAACTGTACTACCCTCATCTATGCACCTAGTCACCACCTCGAAAAATTCAATCAAATTTGTTAGATATGATCTCCCCCTGACAAAGCCATGTTGACTATCCCTGATTAACCCCTGCCTCTCCAAGTGGAGATTAATTCTGTCCCTTCAATTTTTTTCCAATAGTTTCCCTACCACTGACGTTAGACTCACTGGCCTGTAGTTCCCTGGTTTATCCCTATCACCCTTCTTGAATAATGATACCACATTAGCTGTTCTCCAGTCCTCTGGCACCTCTCCTGTGGCCAGAAAGATCCGTGGAGATCTCTTCTACTCCCTGTCTCAGAAGGATCTCATCAGCAATAGGGCCTACAACATAGAAGAATGAACTAACCTGCTGCTTCTGCTCTTTGGCGAGGAGACTCAGTGTTGCTTGATACCTTAGGGAGTTCTTGCTCCACGACTTCCAATGTTGGTCTCTTGAGGCTTTCTGATGGGTGGTGTAGAGGCAGTGACTGCTTGCCTGGTGCTGTAGCCATCGATACTGCTTTTCTGTTTGCCTCCTTCTTAGGTACTTTGCAGATTGTCGCCTCAATCAGGTTTTCAGTCAGTTTTATGCCGTGGGTGCTCTGTCAATAGCACCAACCATTTGTTAGATCAGTGTCACCACTGCTGCTACCATGTTTTGAATGCTTGTTGTGTGGTCTACCTTATTTTGACTAATTGTGATCTGACTCAGGCAGTTACTTCAAATTACTTCATTTACATATATGCATTATGAGCTAAGAGGCAGGCACATCTCTCTTGAGTACAGACTGTCACCTGCTGTACAGAGTCTCAAGCACCTGACTGTATCACTGTGATATCATGATTTACATCTGTCACAAAATTATATTTTTGGTAATACTATTGTGGTTTATTGTAAAGTAGGTTTGTAGGTGTGTGTAGATAGTTCTGTCTGTGTGATTTAATTGAATTAGAATCAGATAGGCTGCAAGCTTGAAATTATTAAAAGGAGGTAGGTGTGGAAGTGTGCTTAAAATGCTAAAGAATAAACATGGATGCTGTTATATAAGGTGTGAAGAAAATTTACATTTTTAGATAAGTGAAGGAATTGCTTGGATTTCAAATGGATTGTACAATGTTTACAACTGGCAAGATAAGCAAGGCCAAGCAGTGTGTTTACTTTTCCCAAAAGGAAAATGGTCATATTGGCAACAGTTAAGATTTTTATATTATGGGAAAAGTAAATTTGCAAAAGACACATGGAACAATGGAATTTACAGATTAAAGAGAGAGAAACATATGTAAAAGGGAATGAAAGGCTATGTTGGGGGGACATGTAAGATCTAACAGGAGCGTGTGAAACAACCTTGAAGGAGCCTCCAGCCATTTTTGCAAAATTCTGCTGTGTCCAGTAACTAAATTTGGAGAAAAGCCTTTGGAATTCCACAGTCGAATGGGTGCTGTGGTATCTTGCTGACTTGCTTTTTAAGTTTAAAATCTATTTTGGACTGCTGCAGTAAAGGGGATGTATAGTTGGGAGTTAGGTTAATTAAGAATTTTTGGATTTGTTATAGTATTAAGTAATTATAATCTTATGTATGTGCTTGAAATCTTTTCTTTTGTCAATAAATATTTTAATTTTTAAAATCTCTAAAGGTCTTAGTGGACTCATTACTTCCGAATTCAGTGCACAAATCTTCTCATAGTAAATACAAATTGCAAAACCGTTGTGATAGCTTGGCCAAGTTTCCCTTCTGGATTTAGTAAAACCTGGCACACATCACCTGCCATGTCATAACACATCACTAACTAATTACTATAACTATTAACTCAATACACATTCTGCACACCCACAGCACTAACAGGGAGGCAGTTCCAAGATTTTGACCCAGCCACAGTGAAGGAACAGTGATATATTTCTAAGTGTGGCTTGGAGGGGAACTTGCAGGTATTGGTGTCCCCATGCATCTGCTGCCCTTGTCTTTTTAGATGGTAGAGATTACAGGTTTGGAAGGTGCTGTCAAAGGAGCCTTGACAAGTTGTGTAGTACCAGGGTAATGTACGGAACTGTATAAATAACACCTCCCATAATGATGATGTAAGAGAGTGCATGATGAGGAATGTGGGTAGGGGAATTCCCAGGGCTTCAGCAGTGTAACACGTGGTTATGGGTAGCTGTACATAAATACTGGCAATAAATGTTGGCCCAGCCCATAAATGAATGAAAAAAACATAGTTTAGTCGTGGATAATAAACCTGTTATTGTTAGGGCAAACCAGCGTCTCAGTAATCATTCCAAAGCTAGACTAATCAACATTCAGCATGGTGGCAGCAGTGGCAGGTGCCAAAACACCGAAAATTCAACTTTAATGAAGGTGAAATGTGAGATCTATAAATGTGGCACCAAAACTACAGAACTACAGGCATAGATTACAAAAGTAGGGAGGTCATGCTGGAGTTGCATAGAACCTTGGTGAGGCCACAGCTGGAGCACTGTGTGCAGTTCTGGTCGCCACATTATAGGAAGGATGTGATTGCACTGGAGGGGGTGCAGAGGAGATTCACCAGGATGTTGCCTGGGATGAAACATTTAAGTTATGAAGAGAGGTTGGATAGACTTGGGTTGTTTTTGTTGGAGCGGAGAAGACTGAGGGGCGACCTGATCGAGGTGTACAAGATTATGAGGGGCATGGACAGGGTGGATAGGGAGCAGCTGTTCCCCTTAGTTGAAGGGTCAGTCACAAAGGGACATAAGTTCAAGGTGAGGGGCAGGAGGTTTAGGGGGGATGTTAGGAAAAACTTTTTACAACTTCCAATGTCATTCAGTGCAGCACCACAGCACATGGTGGTCTGTGAATGAAATCCTGACCCCGTGATTGTAGACTTTGAGTCGGAGAACCAAACAAAGATTGTGGAACAGGTGAGCAACCCTTAAATAGGGTAAAAGAAAAGTCCAACTTAAGGGTGCACTGGACAAGCAGCACTGGGTAAACCAGCTCCCTAGCAAGGACAGGCTACAGAAACCCCTACTGTTCAGGTTAGAGGGCGGTACCATTACACTGGTGACCATGAGGTAGCACAAAATAGGAAAAAAGCAGCTTCATATACTCGAATCTCCAGGAAAGGGGTGAACAGATTGTTCTAATAACTTAAATCATAGTCATTTTTAACAGCTTTGCAGCATTTAAGAAATAAATACTAAGTCTAGCTGTGAGATTCCCACAGGGAGAGACAGTGACCACAGCAGGTCTCGGTGTGAGGTTGAACAGCGTGAGAAAGCTTCAAATACTGAGTATTATTGAGTAAACCACTTAAAAGCTTAGAAAAGCCATGGATCCTAAACTTGTACTGCCTGAGAGATTTGGACACATGAACAGACCAAATCAAACTCCAAACTGGATACTTTGGAGAAAAAGATTCTGGAGGTTCCACATTGCTTCAGCGTTGGGCAGTGAGTCTGAAGCTGAACAGGTCAACACGTTACTTTACTCCATCGGAACAGTAGCAGATGATGTTATTGCAAGACAGAGCATCAATGAGACCTCGGATATATTTGAAGGAGTCTTAAAGGCCTTTGATCACCATTTCAACTTGTGGAGCAATAAGATTCTGGAAAAAGCCAAATTCAACAAAAGGGTCCAGAAACCAGGTGAACCAGTAGATGCTTTTAATAATGACCTTGTACAGGTTGGTTGAAGGGTGCAAGAATGAAGACGTAAAAACAGAATTAATATGAGACCACAATGTAATCGGTGTTCCTGATGAATCCCTATCAGGCTTATTGTAATCTAAAGAAATCCAGCTGGTGGGACAAACAGAGATTTGTAAACAGAACAGGGCAACGCTGAGAGGTGGTTCAGGAAAGCTCCGGTGACCATGTAGTTCCTTAAGCCCAGGGAATGTAAAAGAAGAATCAGAAATAAAAGGTACAATTTGGAGGGAAAGTACAAGATGCCATAAAACCCTGCCGGTGCTGTGGGACCAAAGAGACACATTGGCAGGAACAGTGTCCTGCAAACATTGCAGAATGCTTTGCCTGCAGAAGAATTGCCCATTGCTGGAAGGCGTGTTGAAATAAAACCTCCAACTTCACAGGTTTCAAAGGAGAAGTCTTCACACGTAAACTATTAATGATGTTGAAGAATTGCCACAGGAAGAGGAACAAAAATGGAGAACCATTCACACAAAAAACAGAACAAAAATATTTCTTGGGTGAGATCAATGACCCCAATCATGCGTTTGGGAGCACAGATTTATATGTCAACAGACAGATCACTAACTTTAAGCTAGATACTGGAGCAAGTGTAACGGTTTTATCAGACAATGAAAAGTGGTTAACCAACACACTGTCTGCAGCCAACCCAAACCCAGCTGTCTGGTCCCCACACTGCCTCCCGCCCCCTCCAACACCCCCCCACGGCTCTCCCCCCATTACCCCCTCCGGCTATCCTCCCCCCACGACTACCCCCCCACCCCATCCCCAAGCTCCCCTCTCCCCCCCAACTAACCCACCCCCAACTATCCCCAACCCTGATTCCGCCTGACTATTTCCCTCCCCCCCCCACAGATTACCCTCCCCAACCCCCTGACTACCCTCTCCCCCACAACTACCCTCTTCCTCCAAATACCCCCTCCCCTGTGACTACCCTCTCCCACCCCTGACTACCCTCCCCCACCCCCCGACTCTCCTCCACCACGCACTGACTTCACCCTCCCCCATGACTATTCACCACTACCCTCCACCTGACCCCACCCCCCACCCCCCACAACCACCTCCCCCCAACAAAACTCCCAACTATTCCCTCACCCTGGGCCCCACTATCCTCCCCCAACCTCCGGCTACCCTCTTCCCCCACCCCTAACTACCCTCTTCCTCCAATCACCCTCTCACCTGCGACTATCCTCTCTCACCTCCTGACTACCTTCCCTAACCCTTCAACTGCTGTCCCCCATCCCCCACGACTACCCTCTCCCTCTCTGACTACCCTCTCCCTCCTCAAATACGATTTTTCTCCTCCCCTACTCTACCCCACTGACTACCCTCTCCCGTGACTACACTCCCCCCATAACTATGCTCCCCCTGACTAACCCCTGCCACTATCAACCTGACCCCCACCCTCAGCAGCATCTGACCAATAGCACTATGTTCTCAAAATTGGATTCCAATAGCAGCTTTTGGCAGGTGCCTTTGGGTTAAAACTCAAAATTACTAATAACCTTTGTGATGAAACTCAAGCACTTACCTTAATCTGAAGTCAGAGGTTGGGAACTCCAGCTCCCAAAGAGCCTTGGGCCTTATGTGCATGGACTGGCCAGGAAATGGCTGTACATGCACAGTTCATTTGTTTTATCTTCTTCAGGCCCGGAACTGGTCCTGCACGTCTGCGCAGAAATGAGGAAGGGAGAGTGACATGATAAAGAGGTCAGGTGACTTGAACTGGGTGCCATTAACCAACTAGGTGTCCAAGGGAGCAGGACAAGGGAGGGGGGGCAGGGAGAGGACCCAGGAGGAAGTCCCAGGTAAGGGAGAAAGTCAGGGATCAGGAATAGATCCTGCTAAGATAAGCTAAAAAAAAAAGGAGCAGAGAAACAGGCTCCGGGTTAAAGAGCTGCACTGACAGACATGAGGTAAAGTGGGCTTGAGAGAAGGCCCGAAGATCCAAGGTGGCAGCTGGAGGCTGGTGACTGCACGGTGCGGGCTGCCGGGCGAGTAGTACCCCTCGGAAGCAGCGGTGATCTGCTTGGCATGGCTGAAATTGTGCTTGGAAGGTGTTGCTTTGAGTGTCTTCGGAAATCCAGGGGAAAGGAATCGCGGATGGAGAGATTGAGAACCTGCGAGGTGGTGGGCCATTGTTGAAACTGCCTGAGTGGGAGTGACTTTTGGAAAGACTTCCAAGACGAGGTCTTCAAATGTGAAGGTTGGAAACCCTCATGAGAAAGATGAAGGTTCAGTGAGATTGGTTGGCTCACGATGAGATAAACACCAGGGTTTGTTGTTAAAAAAAAATCCATGGAACCTGCTTTGGTTGCACCTGTCACTTGTTGTGGAGTGTTCACTGTATGTCAGACAAAGAAGTCGGGACTTTACACTTTCTGAGAAGAAAAGTTACAAGGTCATTGGGACAAGAGTTAACTGAACAATCAGTTATAAGACTCAGCAAAGTGATCAGTTTAGCAGAGGTGCTACTGGAAGACTGAGTTTGAGGAGGTCATTTGTTTGCTCTGCAGTTGAAGAAAGTTAAGTTTAGAGGGTTTTTTTGGGGGTGCCTCGTGAGTGATATGAGTTGGGAGAGAGGCATCAAGTGAATGCTCAGGAATTCACCGGAAGAAAACTGTTTTCCACTCAGCAAGTCCCAAGCGAGAAGCATTTGCATCAAGGTAGCGGTGACTCTTCACTGGTTTACGTGTCTTTGCAGATAGTTCTGGGGTAAAGGGATGTAGGGGATTTGAATTGTCTACTGGGCCTGGATTTTTCAGTCAGCCTGTGGGGGTGGGCCTGACACGCTGGTGTGTCAGATGTTGCGCAATGATGTTGGGCGCGTGTCCCAATGTCACTGCGCTGTCTCACAATGTTCCATTAGGCGAATGTGCGGCGGAGAGTTGGCTGTGCACACGCCGATAATTACAAGGCCTATTAAGGAATTATTTTTAGGGAACCTCACCCACGAGCGGGATGAGGTTTCCTAAAGCTTTAACAAACTGAATTTAAACATTTTCTGAAATATAAAACCATTTCCCCTCACGTGACACAGTTGCATGAAGGGGACATGTTTCATTAAGCTTTTATTCCATTTATTTCTTTATTTCAAAAGCGCTTCAATCGCCCTGAGGCAGCTCTGTGTCTCAGGGAGATTGATTGAAGTGCTCTTTCGTGTGGATGTGTGAAAGATCGCTGGCCCGGACTCTCCCTCCTTCCCCCGCCCACCCGCACAGGTAGTGCTGAGCACTACCGCTCGAGTCTTATGCTGGATGGGTCTCAATTGTCCCACCCACGTAAAATGGCGGCGCAGAGCCGATCACGGGCGGTGGTCAGCACTCCGACCACCCCCGCCCGGTCCCACCAAGCCCGCCCAGTGTGGGAAAAATTCAGGCCCTTGTATTTGTATTGAAATCTTTCCAACCTTTTTCTCTGCGTGCAGTGTAGCTTTGATCTTGTTTTAATAAAGGTATTGGAAGTTCATCAGCAGACTCCTGTGAATTTGTTCAGTAACTTTCCTCCACCGTTTCTATAAAAAAGGGTTAGGATCTATCAAGCCAGGTTTCACTCAGGGCTTCTTGTCAGCTGGGATTGAAACACCTTCATTGCTCTGTTCGGGAGATTTTGTTGCAATTGTTTACTATTTGGTACAACATCAAACTTTCCAAAGAGCCAAGTTTAATATTCTACAGGCCCTCGAAGGAGTAATATGTCACATGGAAGACATCTTAGTTCATGGTGAATCTCCTGAAGAGCATGACCCGAGGGTTGAAGCTGTTTTAAACTGTCTTTAAGAAGGAGGCCTGACATGTCATGAAAAGTGTGAAGTCACGAAAATGTCAATTGGTTTCCTAGTGTATATTGTTAACAGCCAAGGCAGGACCCAAACAAAAGAAGAGCCATTGGTGAATTCCCAATCCCTACTTCCATCCCGAATCTGCAACAATCCTTTGGTATGGTTAATCAGCTAGCAAAATTCCTTCCTGATCTCGTGCTGAATGCTTAAGACAGCTATTGAAGTAAGTCTAAGCATGGGATGCGCATCAGGAGCAAGTATTTCAAACATTTAAGGGAATGCTGCTTTCGCCGGACACCTTATCTCCTTATGACCTGTCACTACTGACCACAACTTCAGCTGATGCTTCATCTAGAAGGCAGGGGGCAGTCCTTTCTCAAGAACAACCAGATGGGTGTCACAGCCAGCCAATCTCCTATCCATGTCAATATATTGCCCCAGACACCAGGAGCTTTTATTTTCCACAATAACCTTTGATGTGGCACTTTATCAAATGCCTTCTGGAAATCTAAGTACAGTACATCCACTGGTTCCCCTTTATCCACAGCACATGTGACTCCTTCAAAGAACCCCAATAAATTAGTTAAACATGATTTCCCTTTCACCAAACCATGTTGACTCTGCCTGATTGCCTTGAATTTTCCTAAGTGCCCCGCTATAACATCTTTAACAACAGCTTCTAACATTTTCCCCTATGACAGGTATTAGACTAACTGGCCTGTAGTTTCCTGCTTTATGTCTCCCTCCCTTTTTGAATAAAGGAGTTACATTTGCTATTTTCCAATCTAATGGAATCTTCCAAGAATCCTGTGAGTTATGGAAAATTAAAACCAGTGCATCAACTATCTCACTAGCCATTCTTTCAAGACCCTAGGGTGAAGTCCGTCAGGACCTGGGGATTTATTGGCCCGCAGCCCCAACAATTTATTTAGTACCGCTTCCCTGGTGATTGTAATATTCCTGAGTTCCTCCCTTTTTTCCATTTCCTGACTTACAGCTATTTCAGGGATGTTTCCTGTACCCTCTATAGTGAAAGCCGATGCAAAATACCTGTTCAATTCATCTGCCATCTCCCTACTTTCCATTATCAATTCCCCAGACGCAGTTTCTATAAGATCAATACTCACTTTGTTAGCACTTTTCTTATTTAAATATCTACAGAAACTCTTACTATCCATCTTTTTATTACTGGCTAGCTTCCTCTCTTACTCTAATCTTTCCCTCCTTATTAATCCCTTTGTTATTCTTTGCTGTTCTTTATATTCTATCCAACTGTCTTACCTGCCACCCTTCTTTGCATAATTAGATGCTTTTTCTTTAGGTTTGCTACTGTCTTTAAGTTTTTTAGCTAACCGCGGATGGTGGGTCCTCCCCTTGGAATATTTCTTTCGCGTTGGAATGTATCTATTCTGTGCATTCTGAAATATCCCCTTAAATGTCTGCCACTGCATCTCTATTGACCTAACCCTTAAACTACATTGCCAGTTCACTTTTGCTGGTTCTGCTTTCATGCCCTCATCATTGCCCTAATTTAAGTTTAAAATACTAGTCTCGGACCCACTCTTCTTCCCCTCAAACTGAATGTAAAATTCAATTATATCATGATCTTTGCCACCTAGGGGGTCCTTCATTATAAGGTTATCAATTAATCTTATCTCGTTGCACAGTACCAGGTCTAGTATAGTCTGCTCTCTGGTTGGCTCCAGAATGTGCTGTTCTAAGAAACTATCCCGAAAACATTCTACGAACTCTTCATCTATGCTACATTTGCCCATCTGATTTTTCCAGCCTATATGTAGATTAAAATCCCCTATTATGATTGCTGTGCCTTTCTGACAAGATCCCATTATCTCTTCTTTTATACTCTGTCCTACAGTTTAATTACAATTAGGAGGCCTGTGCACCACTCTCACAAGTTGGTTCATTACCTTTATCATTTCTCATCTCAACCCAAACCGCTTCTACACCCTGGTTCCTGAACTAAGGTGATCCCTCTCTAAGCTGCTAATACCATCATTAATTAACAAAGCCGCTCCTCCACCTTTTCCTAACTTTCTGCCCTCCCTAAATGTCATGTACCCTTCAACATTCAAGTCCCAAGCTATGTCATCCTGTAGCCATGCCTCTGTAATGGCTATCAGGTCCTGCTTTTTATTTCTATTTGCATTATCAGTTCATCCTTTTTGTTTCAAATGCTACCTGCATTTAGATACAGAGTCTTTAGTTTTGTCCTGAGATTATTTTTGTAATGTCTGGCCTTATCTGCTGATTTACTTTTAGATTTATACTCTCTGTCCCTTCCTGTCTTGTTCTGTTTATCATTTCCCATATTCGTACTTTTCTCTCTTGCCTTGTCTCTACTCTTTGGTTTACCGCGTCTTCCCAAATTTGATCCTTTGCCTCCACTAATCAGTTTAAGACACTCCCTACTTCCCTAGTTATGAGCTGACTAGAACAGCCCCAGCACTGTTCAGGCGTAGACCATCCCAATGATATAGATCCCACTTTCCCCAGGACCAGTGCCAGAGCCCCACAAACTGGAACATACTTCCCCCACACCAGTCTTTGAGCCACATATTCATTTCTCTAATCTTATTTGTCCTATGCTAGGTTGCACATGGTTCATGTAATAATCCAGAATTTGAGGTTCTGCTTCTTAACTTGGTGCCTAGCTTCTCATACTGACTATGCAGAGCCTCCTTCCTTGTCCTGCCTGTGTCGTTGGTACCAACATGGACCATGACCACTGTATCCTTCCCCTCCACTGCAAGTTCCTCTCCAGCCCTGAGCAGATGTCCTGAGTCCTGGCACTGGGCAGGCAGCACCCCCTCTGGACTCTCGCTCTTTGCTACAGAGAACAGTGTCAATCCCCCTCACTAAACTGTCCCCTACTACCAGTACCTTCCTTTTTGCTCCCCCCCCACTTGAATGGTTCCCTATACCATGGTGCTATGATCAGTCAGCTCATCCACCCTGTAGACCCCACTCCCATCCAAACAAGCTGAGAGAACCTCAAACCCCTTGGACAATTCAGAGGCTCACACTCCTGTCCCCTGGGTCCCCTTACCTGCCTCACTCACAGTCACATCCTCCTGTCCTTGACCACTTTCCAAATCAGAAGATTCTATCCTAATGGGTGTGACTGCCTCCTGGTACAAATCATCCAAGTAACTCCCTGAAGTGTCACAGTGTCTGCAGCTCAGCCTCCAGCTCGATGACTCTGAGCCGAAGCTACACAAGCCGCAAACACTCATTGCAGATGTGTTTGCCCTGGATCACACTGGCATCCAGGAGCTCCCACATGCTGCAGCCGTGGCACATCACCTGTCCTGCCATCCTTATGTGTTTTAATTAATTACATAGTTATTTTATTCAATTATTTATTTCCTTTTATGTATCTATTAAACTTACCACAAATTCCTGTACTTTTTGAACCTTAGGAATAGAATAGGCCTTAACCACTTACCGGATACTCACCAAATACTCACCAAACAGATTTTTGCTGTCCACTTTTACCCTTATAGTAGAGAAAAAAACCAATTCCTACAGGGTGAAAAAGTTAGAAAAAGCAAAGGAATAACTCCCTCCCCTCCTCACCGAACTCCCTCAGCTCACCAAACTCTCACACTCCATTAAGATTGCACTCCAGGGCTGGTCACACTGAGAATGTTTGAATTACGGTCAGAATTTTACATGTTACTTTTGGGCCGACCTGGAAGAACGTGAAATCGCGCGAGCAGACATCGGGCCCGCCTTCTGATGTTATCGCAAACTCGCGCGGTACTTCGGTACTCCAATAAGTTGTGGGAGTCGGCGACGTGCCTGCCAACAATTAGTCAGTCAGTTAAGGCAATTAAAAAGGGCAATTGACTGGAATTTTGTGTTGCCCAGGTGATTTTTCATTTGGCGCACGGGCAGCGGAGGCCGGTGACCATCCTGGTTTTTCAATGTTTTCACCCAAGGCCGGGATCAAAGGGGGCAGGAGCATTGAGTTATTAGGAGTTCAGGTGAGAGTTTGATGTTGCTTTAGTCTTGAGATTTCAAAACCTTTCCTCCATTTTCTTCTGAAGTCTTTGCTTTGTTAGCCTTGTTCTGAGGGCTCTTTTGTTGTGTCAACCCTGTGGGAGAATTTCTGCCCAGTGCATGGGGCAGTCATCTTAACAGATGTGGCTTGTGTGCTCTGCTGTGGGGGGAACCTCCTCTAAGGAGGAAGAGAGGGGCCAAAGGGAGAGGTGGCCAGGTGTCTGCAGGCAGTGTTGAAGACAGACCTGTGGGAGGAGAGACGCAGGCACAGTGGGGGGTGTAGGGCCAGCAGGGAGAGCAGGACGTATGCCACCACAGGAGATGCCACTATCCTGCTGCTAGAGTGTACAGGCAGCAATCCAGCCACCTAAACGTGTCTGAGGTCCAGTGCTGCAGGAGGTTCCGCCTCTCTAGAGACACTGTGATGTCATTACGCTGCATGATTGGGCCAGAGATCGCCCCCCCAATTGTGTTGGTGGGCACCCAGCGCCAGGGGCTCTGAAGGTCACAGTAGCCCTGGATTTTTATGCACCCGAATCATTCCAGGGGTCAGCAGCGGGGGGGCCTGTGAGGAGTGTCCCAATCAGCTGCCCGTAGCTGTGTCAGACGCGCAACTGGCGCTCTGTTCAGATCCTCATGTTTATTCATTACCCTTTGAGGCCAGCCAGGCTGAGCAGGCCCGAGGCTTCACGGCCATTGCTGGCTTCCCCCACACCCAGGGTGCTATAGGCTGCTCACATGTGGCCATCCAGGCGCCAGCGGGTCAGCCAGGCGCCTTTGTGAATAGAAAGGTTTACCACTCCCTGAATGTGCAGATAGTATGAGATCACAAGACCCAGATTCTACAAGCCTGTGCCAGGTACCCTGGCAGCTCCCACCATTCATACCCCTGACCCTCCCAGGTGCCAAGGCCCTTCGTGGTTCCACCTCGGCTGGATGGTTGGCTGCTGGGTGGCAAAGGGTACCCCTTGAAAAGGTGGCTCATGGTGACAGTCCAGCACCCAAGGGCAGGGGCAGAAGAGAGGTACAATCACGAGGGCAGTGGTGGAGAGGACAACAGGGCTACTGAGGATGAGGCTCTGCTGCCTGGGCCATTCTGGGGGTTTACCCTGAAATATCCTCCAGAGAGCCTGTTGCTTACCATCGTGGTCTGCAGCGCTCTGCACAGGCACAGGTCGGGGGAGCCACTGGAGTATGAGGATAGTGAGGCAGCTCCACACGCCTCAGAGGAAGACCCTACAAGTGGGTCTGATGAGGAGCCGGGAAGGCACAGGGTGAGGATTGGGGGAGGGGGGACAGACTTGAGGAGCCTTCAGGGAGGTAGGGGCACCAGGGAGGCCTTGGTTCAGTGTGCCCTCAGCTAGGCCGCCAAGGCTTGGCTTCACTCTCAGTGAAAGGGCATCACCTCCATCTCACACATTCCTGAGGAGGAACTCCCAGGGCCCCAGTGTCGCCTCAGACCCTCTGGAATAAAGTTTTCTGCCCCCGACGTCTATCACAAGGCACTGCTGAGGCTGTACCTAAGGAAAACATGAAGGACACTCAGAGCATTGAAACAAAATCGTGCTTTATATCTTTACCAGAGTGGCAAACAAGGAGCAAAACATCAAATGGTTTCCACAGTTAAACCGAAACAATATATAACATCGATGAAGTGAAAGAATGTCACTGTGGTAACCCCATCCTGTGCCCGCAGAGCCTTAAACTGACACTTCTGAATGCTCCATCTTGGTTGCCCCCCAATCCCCCGCTCGCTGGTAGCAATGTTGGGGGCAGATTGCTGACCCTGCTGAGCTGTCAGCCCCGATGACCTTGGCAGTCATCCTCTTCAGATACCACGGTCACTGGCAGAGGGGGCGGTGGGGCTGCTGCCCTCATCCAGAGCGCCCTGAGAGGAGCCCACAGAGGCACCAGGCAGCTCACCCACCAGCACCAGGTTGGCTTTGGCCTCCCTGCTGACCATTGATGGACAGGGACCAAGCAGGGAGACTAGGTGCCTCATCCATCTCTCACACTGACAGTGACCTCCTGAGGTGATTGCTCGTGTGAGACCAGCCCTGGGAACCCCTGACTCTGTCCCTGGAACTGTCTCTCCATTAGAGTCCCCACTCTCCCAATGGAGGAGGCAGTGCACTCGGCCATGAGGGTCATCACAGTGCTCATGCTCCACATGGACTCCTCCATAACAGAGACGGTGGCACACAGACCCTCAGGGATCTCCGCCAGACCTTCCTGTGCATCCCACTGGACATCCATCACCTGATGGACAATGCCAGAGGCTCATCATCAGCTTTGGACTCAGCCTGGTCCTGGTCTCCCGCAATTCGCCCACTGTTGGCACCCGGGGCACTCTCTGCCTCCGCCAGTCCCCCATGCGAGTGTGCCAAGCCATCTCCAACTGTGGGCACTACCATCAGAGCTGACAAACTAATGCCCACTGACCTGCTTGTAACTGCGCTGGTGCCCGGCAGCGAGAGAGGGTGTGGCGTGGGTGGATCTGTCTGTGGCTCCCCCTCACGAGTCAAGGGAGGGTCCTTGGGGTCCTGGCTGCCTCTGGAGGATGGCGCGTCTGAGGAAGGAAGACAATATGTCAGTGGTACCAATGAATGTTCATGCTAGGTGGGCTGGTGAGACCACTGACAATCGCATCATGGTGGCACCATGATTGCTGGATCACTGGGGGCTCTTGCTTAGAGCTTCTCATTTGAGATGAGGCAACCCTACGTTGTTTGCACTCTCCGCCTGTCTTGCATATGCCCACTGGACTCTTACCTTCCTCCGAGACCCCAGCCTCTCTGTGACCTGAGGACCTTGCTCCACTTTTGCCCTCTAACTCTAGGGCATCCATCTCAAACTTGCTCGGTATGAGCAGGTTGGACGCTCCACCAGCCGCTCCCATTCGCACTCCCCAGCGTTAGGGCTTCTCTTCTCCTGTATGGACAGAAGTATATTCGTTAGTCCACCCTCTACCTGTAACACCATACCAGCCTCGCACCCTTCCCCGACCCCCAGTGAACCAGGTTGAGGTGCCTGTCAGATTGGCACACCTCACCATGCTATGCACCCAAGGCTAGCAGGAAGATCCCCCCAGCCTTGGCTGGCACAGGTATATGTGCCTTTTGATATACTTACACCCCTGAAGGTCACCCTTCATGGCATCTCCACACAGCCCCATGCCAACTTGGTACTCACCCTTGCCAAGTACAGGAGATCATTAAACCTTTTGCAGCACTGGATCCAGGTGAAACGCACAACGTCGTGCCCACTGACCGGGGCTGCTACCTCTGACCCACACCCTCTTTGCCTGGTGTGGTGCCCTCCCCTTGCCATCCCGCAGCATCAGGATGTCCCGCCTGGTACTCCCTGCCTCCACTAGAGTGCGCAGGTACTTGGCTGAAAAGCAGGGGGCAGGGTGCCCACTGGCACTGCCCCTCTGGTCTGGCGCGTGCTGCGGCCTTAACTGATGCCAGTTTTTATCGTGTCCCCTGGGTATCTCCTCGAGGGTTCCTGGTGACCTTCAGGGAGGTGCCTCTGCTGAATTTAAACCCCCCCCCACACCCAGCTGGCTCCCCATTGGACCAGGAGCCCGCCAGATTCCCCCCCCTCTGACTCTTGCACTGTGTCAATGTGAAACTAAGGGACTGAGCCCAGGTACAGAGCAAACCAGTTGCCTTCATTAACTATTTTAGCTGCTGCCAATGGACAGCGTCCATCCCCCTGCTCAGGCCCCTGGGTGAGATTTCGAATTTAAACAGCGCTTGCAGTTCAATGCGTAACCTACACCGTATCAGATTTTGAGAAAGGGATTTAAGATGCCCCTCAGCTCGCCAATACCCTCTCACCCTGTTCAGATCACTCATCTTCAGACCACAAACCCTTAGTGTCCTCGCTTGATGAGGAGCCGCTTACCGGAATGCATCCAGAGATCCTGGTTGAGATGAATGTGCTTTGCCTGTGGAATGGTACATGTCCAAACAGCAACCAACAGCAGACACATTGTCCAGAACCTCCACGGACCGTCCTGTGCAACTGACTATCGATCTCATGAATGAGGTTGTGTCATATTCTCAGCACAAGTGCCGGAAAGCTCAGTAAAGCTGCCGGGAATGCATCACATGCAGATGCAGGATAGGGAATGCATCCACATTCTCCAACGCTCAATGCAAGGTTGGCCACAGCAGCGTCTTGGTGGTACAGTGATGGAAACCCCCATTGAGCAAGGGTTACACTTTACTGTGGTGGATGATTGAGGGGCTGGTGATTCCGGTCTCGCTCCGGCCAGAGTGAGTACCCCATTGCCACGCGGGGGTAGTATGAAATGCAGAAGGCGGGGTCAGTCTTCTGTATGGTTCACCGAGAATGTCGAGGTCTATGGGGGAAATGATTTCTTGGTGCTAGGTGTGTGCAGTGTGCAGACCAGAGAGAAAGGAACACCTTATCTCCACTCAATTCCTACTCAGGCCATGGGGATATCTGGGGGGGGGGGGACCTGCTTATGTTTAATAGAAAATCCGTTCTTATTGCCATCGATTACTTCTCCGGTGGATCAAGCTCGGATGTCGACACATCACAACCACTGAGACAGTCGTTCAGATTTTAAAGGAAATCTTTGCAACAGGAGGAATTCTGGACCAGGTTGTCTCAGATGAGGGTTCACAATTTGCCAACGATTGCTTCACACACTTCCTGGATAACTATGGGTTTGCGGGTCCCTGAGATATCCCCAATCCAATGGTGAAGCTGAAAGGGGCGGCCAAACTGCCAAGAGGAACAATTGGGTTTTACAACTGCGCTCCTAAGTTACAGCCTACTCCACCGCCCTGTGGATTGGCATCGTCAGAACTGTTCATGGAGCAGAAATCTCCACACACAACTCCCCGTCTTACCCAAAAAAATAACTCCCAGGGCTAGAAATCCAGGGTTATCAAAGAGGGCAGTCCTATCGAAAACAACAGGCTTATAGCCATAACTGGAGGTACCATAACCAGGAGCCTACCCAGGCTGATGGAAGGTGAAACAAGATGGGTACAGGACCAAGGGACAGAAGGAGCAATAGTCCAGAGAGACATGACAATCAACAGAGATTGTTCTTAATACAGACCTCAGAAGGTACTAAACGTAGAAATTGGAGGCATCTCACTTCCATTCTTCAAGGCGACCATCATTCATACATGAACCAGATGTTGAGTCAGAAATGAATAAAGAACCAGATACTATTACTCTCAGTGAAGAGCATCCAAATCAAGAAAAAAAGGGTTCAGAGAGGGACAACTGATCTTCCAATTCTGACCAGAGTACGATTGGGGAGAGAAGCTGTGAAACCTCCTGATAGATTGAATCTGTGTATGTGCTGTGATCCCAGCTGGTGCTATGCACTGAAGCAAGCCAAATCCCAGAAAACTACCGATCTCAGGAGCATACAATCTCAGTCACACTTTTAGGATTTTAAAATTAAAAGATTTATTAACAAGGAAAAAAAAACTTAAGCACACATGATTAAAGTTACAGAGTTAAAACAGTCACACAAAACATCGCCCAACAAAACCCACTTGGTCAGAACACAACAACACTTGGAAACAGCTCCCTTATAGATTTTTAACCATAAAAATCCAGTAAATATAGAAACATAGAAAAGAGGAGAAGGAGGAGGCCATTCGGCCCTTCGAGCCTGCTCCGCCATTCAATATGATCGTGGCCGACCCTCTATCTCAAAGCCGTACTCCCGCTCTCTCCCCAGACCCCTAGACACCTTTAGAGTCCAGAAATCTATCTATTTCCTTCTTAAGTATATTCAGTGACTTGGCCTCCACAGTTTCTGTGGTAGAGAATTCCACAGGTTCACCACCCTCTGAGTGAAGAAGTTTCTCCTCATCTCAGCCCTAAATGGCCTCCCCTGTATCCTGAGGCTGTGACCCCTTGTTCTAGATCCCCCCAGCCAGAGGAAACATCATCCCTGCATCCAATCTGTCCATCCCTGTCAGAATTTTATACAGTTCAATGTGATCCCCTCTCATTCTTCTAAACTCCAGTGAAAACAGGCCTCGTCGGCCCAATCTCTCCTCATACGACAATCCTGTCATCCCAGAAATCAGTCTGGTGAACCTTCGCTGCACACCCTCTATGGCAAGTATATCCTTTCTTAGGTAAGGAGACCAAAACTGCACACAATACTCCAGGTGTGGTCTCACCAAGGCCCTGTACAACTGCAGTAAGATATCTTTGCTCCTATACTCAACTCCTCTTGCAATGAAGGCCAACATACCATCTGCCTTCTTAACTGCTGGCTGCACCTGCATGCTTGCTTTCAGTGATTGGTGTACAAGGACACTCAGGTCCCTTTGCACATCAGCATTTCCCAATCTATCACCATTTAAATAATACTCTGCCATTCTGTTTTTCCTACCTAAGAGGATAACTTCGCACTTGTCCACGTTATACTGCATTTGCCATGTATTTTCCCACTCACTCAACTTGTCTAAATCACCTTGAAGCCTCTTAACATCCTCCTCACCACTCACATCCCCACCAAGTTTGGTGTCGTCAGCAAACTTGCAAATATTACATTTGGTTCCCTCATCCAAATCACTGATATATATTGTGAATAGCTGGGGCCCAAACACTGATCCCTGCGGTACCCCATTGGTCACCGCCTGCCATTCCAAAAAAGACACATTTATTCCTACTGTCTGTTTCTTGTCTGCTAACCAATCCTCAATCTATGCCAATATATTACCCTCAATCCCATGTGCTTTAATTTTTCACACTAACCTCTTATGTGGGACTTTATCAAAAGCTGCCCGAAAATCCAAATACACCACATCCACTGGTGCTCCCTTATCTATTCTGCTAGTTACATTCTCAAAAAACTCCAGTAGGTTTATCAAACATGATTTCCCTTTCATAAATCCATGCTGACTTTGTCTAATCCTGTTGATATTTTCTAAGTGTCCTGTTATCACATCCTTTATAATAGACTCTTAAGATCTTCCCTATTACTGATGTTAGGCTAACCGGTCTGTAATTCACTGTTTACTCTCTCCATCCTTTTTTAAATGGTGGGGTTACATTTGCCACCCTCCAATCTGTCGGGACTGTTCCAGGATCTACAGAATTTTGGAAGATGACAACCACCATTTCCATGACCACCTCCTTTAGTACTCTGGGATGTAGATTATCAGGTCCTGGGGATTTATCAGCTTTCAGTCCCATCATTTCTCCAGCACTGTTGTTTTAGTGATACTAATTTCCCTCAATTCCCAAGTATTACCCACGGAAAAAGCTGCTGTCACTTTAATAAAGTTATACCACCCAACTCCCACTCTGCTGCAGAAATCCAAGAAAGTTCAGAAACAACCTGTATTCTGAAACAAAGATTTTCCTGGTCTCAGTGACCAGCTGGTTGAGATTTCACACCGTCTCTCAGCACAGAGCTGGTCCCAGGACATCTCCCCCAACACAGCCACCAAAACTCAGCTCAACATCTTTCCTTAAATATCCCGTTTCCCTTTCATCTTAGGCTCCATTGTCCTCAGCACCTCTTTGAACTCAACTTTCCCGAATATAAAAATCTTCCATATTTTCCTATTGCCTCCACCTTCAGCTTAAACAAAATGTAATGACCTTTCCTTGTTTACATATGAAACCTCTGTCAGTTGTAAAAGTCTCTTAAACTCCTCTTTGCAATTAAACAGCTGAAAATCCAAGTCCTTATCTATCTCCTAATGCAAATTTTAAAAACCCAATTCATTTACTTGTAGATCCCCTTCAGCATTGCCTCTTGTTACAAATGCAAATACTAATCTGGCCCCTTTACCCTTTCAGACTTCGCCAAACAAACCTTCTCTATTAACCTTTCCCCAGCTTCATTAAATCACAGACACACACACACAGACACACACACACATACACAGACAGACACACACACATACGCACAGACACACACACACGCACACAGTCTCACACACACACACACACATGCACACAGTCACACACACACACACACACACATGCACACACACACGCACACACACACACACGCACACACACATGCACACACGCACACACGCACACATGCACACACACACGCACACAGACATACATGCACACACACACACGCATAGGCACATGCACACGCACACGCACACATACACACGCACATGCACATGCACACATGCACACACGCACACACGCACACACACACACATGCACACACGCACACACGCACACACACACGCACACAGACACACACACACACATGCACACGCACATGCACACGCACACAGACACACACAGACACACATACGCACAGACACACACACACACACACAGACACATGCGCACACACACACACACACACACAGACACACACACACACACACACAGACACACACAGAGCCTTCTTTACAGAATATCAATATCAATATTCCCAAAATATTAAAAATATGACATCCATCTTCCCAGGGAAGTAAATTTGAATGTACAGAATATGGACGATGGATTGGGGAGAGAAGTGATATGAGAGTTTGTAAGGGTTAATGTGTGGGATGGCGTAAATAGCACCTCCCGTAGTGATGATGATGAGGGGTCATGGGGGGAGAATGTTCAAGGTTTCAGCAGTGTACCATCTAGTCATGGGTAGCTGTGCTTAGCTCAGTTATACATAAAAACATAGTTTTGGATGCACCAACGTCTCAGTAATCATTCCGAAGTTAGACTAACCAACATATAAGTTGCTGCAGTGCATCTTGTAGATGGTACACACACTGCAGCCCCTGTGCACCGTGGTGGAGGGAGTGAATGTTTAAGGTGGTGGTTGGGATGCCAGTCAGCAGGGCTGCCTTGTCCTGGATGGTGTTGAGTAAGTAAACAGCAAGTGTGGAGTAAATGCAGCCACAAAATGAGCAGGGAAATGATTCCAATTTATATAATAAAACAACACTCAAATCAACAAAAGCAAAATACTGCGGACGCTGGAAATCTGAAACAAAAACAGAAAATGCTGGAAAAACTCAGCAGGTCCAACAGCGTCCGTGGAGAGAAATAAAAACAGAGTTAACGTTTTGAGTCCGTCTGACTCTCCTTCAGAGCAACACTCAAATCAACCTCACTCACTCCATTATTCACTGGGCACAAAGCCAGTGTCACATAAACACTCACAGGAGCGTTGTTCACTTTGTAACACAATTTATTTACACAAACCCTTTTACAAACAGGAGCTGTGTAATAACACTGAGTGGTGGAAACTTGGAAGTAGTCAGGGAAGATCTGGACCCCCTCTGGACTTGGTCACTCTATCGGGGGGAGATTTATGGAGCCCACGAGAGCAGGAGAGATGGCCAGTGGGGTGACTTCACTAGACAGGGAGAGGAGTTTCCATTTCCTGACCGCTGTTCGAGATGCAGAGATAGAGTGAGTGGCGTGTCGGCCAGTCAGAACGGACTGTGGCAGGTTCCTGCTTGTAATATATTTACATGCCTCGAATACTCATTAGTGTCAGACAGTGGCGAGCAGGTAGCGGGGGTGGTAGGGTGGGGTCAGGGCCGGGAGAGAGTGATCCAGGGGAGCACAGAGTGTCAGTCAGGGGCACAGGGGAGTGAAGCGGGAAGGGCCTGGATCCCTGGGTGTGGTGGGAACAGTCAGTCAAGGGAGGAAAATGAGGAGCCCTCAGGGCAGTGTCAGTCCTGTGCACATGTGCGTCCATCGCAGGGTGGGTCCGCTGGCTGAGTCCTCACGGGACTTTGAGTTCACCGCAACATTCCTCTTATCCCCATGGAGCGCGATCTCCGACAATGTCCTTTATAACACATACAGGGGAGGGCCGGCTGTATCTGCAGGTGGGGCCATATCCACAGAGCGGCAATGACAGGACTGGACATGAACCTGACCTGTCCAGAGAGAGTCAATGAAAAAACACAACATTGTTTCTTCCACAGGAAAGAAACTTCCCCTCGAACCTTCAATCAGACACCAACCACGAGGCACCTGAGTCCATTAGCTCCCTGACTACATTCGTCTCCACAAATACCCATCACGCACTCAGGGGTAAGTGAACGGACATCATGTGAAATAGATACCAGTCAATTCGAAATTTGAAAAGCACACCCGCCACTATTTGCTCTCAAGTCCTCCGTTAATATCAATGGAGTTGGGCACTCACGGTCTCAGTACTGACCCTCTGACAGTGCAGCACTCCCTCAGTACTGACCCTCTGACAGTGCAGCACTCCCTCAGTACTGACCCTCTGACAGTGCAGCGCTCCCTCAGTACTGACCCTCTGACAGTGTGGCACTCCCTCAGTACTGACCCTCTGACAGTGCGGCACTCCCTCAGTACTGACCCTCTGACAGTGCAGCACTCCCTCAGTACTGACCCTCTGACAGTGCAGCACTCCCTCAGTACTGACCCTCTGACAGTACAGCACTCCCTCAGTACTGACCCTCTGACAGTGCAGCACTCCCTCAGTACTGACCCTCTGACAGTGCCGCACTCCCTCAGTACTGTCCCTCTGACAGTGCAGCACTCCCTCAGTACTGACCCTCCGACAGTGCAGCACCCTCGCAAAACTGAACCTCTGACAGTGCGGCACTCCCTCAGTACTGACCCTCTGACAGTGCAGCACTCCCTCAACACTGACCCTCTGACAGTGCGGCACTCCCTCAGCACTGACCCTCCGACAGTGCGGCACTCCCTCAGCACTGACCCTCCGGCAGTGCGGCACTCCCTCAGCACTTACACTCCTTCAGTGCGGCACTCCCTCAGCACTGACCCTCCGACATTGCAGCACTCCCTCAGTACCGACCCTCTGACAGTGTGGCTCTCCCTCAGTACTGACCCTCTGACAGTGCAGCACTCCCTCAGTACTGACCCTCCGACAGTGCGGCACTCCCTCAGTACTGACCCTCTGACAGTGCAGCACTCCCTCAGTACTGACCCTCTGACAGGGCAGCACTCCCTCAGTACTTACACTCTGACAGTGCGGCACTCCCTCAGCACTGACCCTCTGACAGTGCGGCACTCCCTCAGTACTGACCCTCTGACAGTGCGGCACTCCCTCAGTACTGACCCTCTGACAGTGCAGCACTTCCTCAGTACTGACCCTCTGACAGTGCAGCACTCCCTCAGTACTGACCCTCCGACAGTTCAGGACTCCCTCAGTACTGACCCTCCGACAGTGCAGCACTCCCTCAGTACTGACCCTCTGACAGTGCAGGACTCCCTCAGTACTGACCCTCTGACAGTGCAGGACTCCCTCAGTACTGACCCTCTGACAGTGCAGCACTCCCTCAGTACTGACCCTCCGACAGTTCAGGACTCCCTCAGTACTGACCCTCTGACAGTGCAGCACTCCCTCAGTACTGACTCTCAGACAGTGCAGCAATCCCTCAGTACTGACCCTCCGACAGTGCAGCACTCCCTCAGTACTGACCCTCTGACAGTGCAGCACTCCCTCAGTACTGACTCTCAGACAGTGCAGCAATCCCTCAGTACTGACCCTCTGACAGTGCGGCACTCCCTCAGTACTGACCCTCCGACAGTGCGGCACTCCCTCAGTACTGACCCTCTGACAGTGCAGCACTCCCTCAGTACTGACCCTCTGACAGTACAGCACTCCCTCAGTACTGACCCTCTGACAGTGCAGCACTCCCTCAGTACTGACCCTCTGACAGTGCGGCACTCCCTCAGTACTGACCCTCTGACAGTGCAGCACTCCCTCAGTACTGACCCTACTACTCTAGATTTGAATATGTATCTCAAAAGCCCCATGTCAGTGAATTTGCTGATACAGTTGAGACAAGCTGAGGCTTTCATTGGCTGCTGCCCAGTCTCCGGCCCCTCTTCCCCCAGCTGTGCGCACTGAGTTTGAGTCCGATTTTCTCCTGCAGGTTTCTCTTTCCACTTTTTCCAGGCAGTTTCCATCACTCCGTTTCAGTCTCTCTGCCTCTGTGTCTCCTTACCCCCACCTACTGGCAGAACATCCTGAGGCCCTAGCTGTACCATAACCCCCATCTCAGAACGGAGGCTGCACCATTCATGGTCATCATGACAGAGCTCGTCTACCCTGCCCACCTGGGACACTGCAGACAGGACTGTGCACAGGGTTTAACATCCTCCATCTTCTCAATGCACTTTGGGTGTAAGTGGGACCAGAGTCTCCATTTGTTGGGTTAGTTTATAAAACAACAACACAACTGATACTTACATCGCACCCTGATGTAATGCATCTTCCCAAGGCAATTCCTAAAACACGACGACATGACACTGAGCCACACAAGGAGAAATGAGGTCAGATAACCAAAAACTTGGTCAAAGAGGGAGGTTTGAAGGAGTGTCTGAAAGGGGGAAAGCGAGGTGGAGAGGTGGAGAGGGTTTAGGGAGGGAATTCCAGAGCTCGGGGCCCCAGGCAGCTGAAGGCACGGCCGCCGACGGTGGAGAGATTGGAATGGGGGATGCTCAAGAGGTCGGAGGTGCACAGATACCTCGGAGGTTGTAGGGTTGGAAGAGATGACTGAGATAGGGAGGGGTGAGGCCATGGAGGGATTTGAAAACAAGGATGAGCATTTTAAAGTCGAGACGTTGCTTGACTGGGAGCCAATGTGGGTCGGCGAGCGCAGGGGTGATAGTGGGGGGATGGACTCGTAGCGAGTTCAGATCCGGGTAGCAGAGTTTAGGAAGACCTCCAGTTTACAGAGGGTAGAATGTGGGACAGCAGGTTAGAGTGCGTTCGAATAGCTTAGTCTGGAAGTGACAGAGGCGTGAATGAAGGTTTCAGCAGCTGGTGAGACGGAGTGACGCGAGATGAGGTAACGGAGGTGAAGACAGATGGGGACAAACAGTCAGGAGGTCCAGGTACAATATTTTGTAAAGTGTCGCAGTGCTGCAGTTTGCAGTATAAATGCACGTTGCTCTGTATCTGCTTCTTTTAAACCTTCCTCTTAGGCCTAGGTTCTTTTTTAAAAATTCATTCATGGGATGTGGGCATCGCTGGCCAGGCCAGCATTTATTGCCTATCCCTAACTGCCTTTGTTAAGAGGGCATTTAAGAGTCAGCAACATGGCTGTAGGTCTGGAGTCACATGTAGGCCAGACCGGGTAAGGAGGGCAGATTTCCTTCCCTAAAGGGGCATTAGTGAACCAGATGTGGTTTTTACAACAATCGACAATGGGTTCGTGGTCATCATCAGACTTTTAATTCCAGATGTTTATCGAATTCAAGTTTTACCATCTGCCGTGGTGGGATTGGAACCCGGGTCCCTAGAGAATTACCCTGGCTCTCTGGATGACTGGTCCACTTGCCTACTGAGGCTGAACACAGAACATGGCTTCATCCCTCAAAGAAGGGCCAAATTCCTGAGGTAAATGGGCAGTGTGTTCACTGGGTGTGGATTGAAGATCCCTCATCTTGCCAGCGGACTAACCCACTATGTCACCACATCCCTTCTGGGCCCTACCCCTCATATCTCCCTCTGCGGCTTGGCATGCATGTTTTTATGGTGCCTGTGAGCCATTCTCTATACGGAAGGCCTGTATAAATGGGAGTTGTTGTTGTTATTTCACAAGGATTTTCAATGTCTCTTTTGGAAGACTCCTGGTCTCTGCATCTACCGTACACGACACTCCCTTCATCATCCTCACTGAGGTGGGAAATAAAGGGTTAATACTATGGGTTATAAAGGGAGTTATACTTATAAAAGCTGTTTCTTTCCCTGTATTTTTCCATAACCCTCCGCCTACACACCTGACTAGTTTTTCTAGGCGTGTTTTGCTTGCGATGAAGTCTCTGTAGCCGATAAGCTGTTTTCTGTCTTACGTATCATACTCTCCCACTAGCTTGTTTGTCTGTGAGAATGTGAGAGGGCGTGCTCACCAGGGACACACGAAGGCCAGGAGCGGACAGAATAATGTAGCCAGCTGAAGCTGTACTGTGTATAAATGTATGTTACTCTAGCTATGTTTTGGAGAGATTCTGCGGCTTGAAATTTCCCCTCGCACTCTGGACGGTAAAGATGACCCAGCTTTAGCCTTCTCTGGACTCCGGGTGGCATTTGTCCCATAACCCTCGCCTACTGAGGCTGGACACAGAACATGGCTTCATCCCACAAAGCGGGGAGGGGGGGTGATATTCCTGAAGTAAATGGACATTGGATGTGGATTGAAGATCCCTCATGGTTGCCAGTGGAAAACATATTCACGTTTTATCCCCATAGTCACCAGTGAGCCTCAGATTGTTTTATTTTTGTCAATAGGCGACAGGGGGATAGGAGGAGCCCTGTTGGAGATGTCCAAAAGGGCTGAGTGTTTTTGACGATGGGAATACGGTGGGTGGGTAGATACAGAGGAAGAAGTTAAGGACATCACCGAAATGAGCCAGGGTGAGATTTGGAGATCTTTTGTTAATGCCGATAATCAGACACGGGCCTGAATTTTACACCCACCCCGCACCCCCACCCCCACCCCCTCTGCCAGCGGCTTTTTAGGGTATGGCGGGGGAAGAGGGGGGAGTGGGGTGCGTGAAATAAATGGACCAGCCATCCTGTTGCGTTCCCACCCAGCCCGACCTCTCCACAAGTTTACACAGGGGGCAGGCGAGGCCTACTCTGGGCCCCAAATTGAGGCCCTCGGTTATTGACCAGGGAAGGGCCGTCTCCCGCCCAGCCTCAATCTTTAGGCAGGTGGAAGGAAGTCCCGGCTATGGCGGGGGGAAGGTCCAAAATAATCAGGTTTAGATCTCAGGCAGGAAGTGGGGGAGGCACCTTCATCAGGCGCCCCCCACTTCGCTTTGGGTCTGGGGGGGGGAAGATGCTGGACTCTGCCCCTTTCCCGCCACGATACCCCAGTCACCCGCTTTGCAGAAGGAGGCCGTTTGGCCCATCAGGTCCATTCGTCCGGTCATGGGCTGTTCAACCAGGAGCGGTGGAGGGGGAAGAATCTGTCATCGCTTTTAGTGGATAAATATTTGGAAGAATAAACATTGAAAAAAAGGAATAAGGCAGGGAAGTGGGACTAAGGCTGTGCCTCTTTCAGAGGGCTAGCATGGTCACAATGGGCAGAATGGTCTGTAAAATTGTGATTCCCGACGGAAATGTGACAGTCAGTCGGCCTCCATGATCGGCTCAAGGCGGAGGGTGGGGCTTGGATTCACAGCCTTTCCACTTTAGTTCTCTGGGTAAAGCACGGATGTAACGTGCTGTGGATCCACTGGGGATACTTCAGAGCAGGGAGTCCCCATCTGCTCTGAAAACCCTGTCTGCGCTCGCCTGGGGTGGGGAGGTGGTGGGGTGGGGTTGGGGGGGTGGGTGTGGGTGGTAGGAACTGTAAGAAAATATTCCAGCGCCCTGGGGCTCAGTCACCACAAAAATTCGCTGGTTAGCGTCTCAGTTGAGGAAGATCATTCAGAACAGGAATGAATCCTGTCTCAGCACCTCCAATATTATCCCAGCCTCACGAGGATTGGCCTGACTTCCCCCAACAAACAAAAACATCACAGACCGTCTCAACCCACGACTGCCGATGTCACAACCTGCTGTGGTGTCGCTGAGCGGACCACATGTTGTGGGAGACATTAGCCTTTTGTACACAGTACATGTTGTGTGATTCATTGTCTGTGAATGTCACATCGGGAGTGCAGGTAACACCTGGGATCGGTACACTGCAACTCAGGAGAAATGTTGTCCCTGGGACCTGTTTATTAACTGAATGATGTTGTCAAACTCAACTACTCAAGGGAATTACTTAACCCTTGAGGAGCTAAGATTTGGGCTCCTGTGAAAAAAACATCATGACAGCAAAAGATAGCTGACAGTCAGGGACATGCTGAAAAAACGTGCAGAATATCAGGGGCTCGGGTTTTATCAAGGTACAGCATTATACACCAAATGTTGTTTGATGAGAAAGGGTACAAACAAGGACAACGTTATGATAAAAACTGAGATTATGTTATATCAAAATATTATAAAATAAGGACATGTGAGAGAGAACTTTAACCCATCGTAATGACCCAGGTTTTCACCCAAAGCCAGGTTATAGTATCGCCAACGGAGGTCGTGGCAATATTGTAATCCAAACTGAATTCACATCGATCATTGTTTTATCCAGGTGTATTATAAGAGACAGTGCTGTAATACAGGGTAGTGACTGTTTAATCTGGGAGTATTATATCAGACAGTGCTGTAACATAGGGTAGTGATATATCAGTGACTGTTTTATCAGGGAGTGTTATATCAGACAGTGCTGTAATATAGGGCAGTGATATATCAGTGTCTGTTTTACCAAGGAGTATTATATCAGACAGTGCTGTAATATAGGGTAGTAATATATCTATGTCTATTTTTACCAAGGAGTATTATATCAGACAGTGCTGTAATATAGGGTAGTAATATATCTATGTCTATTTTTACCAAGGAGTATTATATCAGACAGTGCTGTAATATAGGGTAGTAATATATCTATGTCTATTTTTACCAAGGAGTATTATATCAGACAGTGCTGTAATATAGGGTAGTAATATATCTATGTCTATTTTTACCAAGGAGTATTATATCAGACAGTGCTGTAAAATAGGGCAGTGATATATCAGTGACTGCTTTATCAGGGAGTATTATATCAGACAGTGCTGTAATACAGCGTAGTGACATATCAGTGACTGCTTTATCAGGGAGTATTATTAGAGATGGTGTTGTAATACAGGGTAGTGATATATCAGTGTCTGTTTTACCAAGGAGTATTATATCAGACAGTGCTGTAATACAGGGTAGTGATATATCAGTGTCTGTTTTACCAAGGAGTATTATATCAGACAGTGCTGTAATACAGGGTAGTGATATATCAGTGTCTGTTTTACCAAGGAGTATTATATCAGATAGTGCTGTAATATTGGCTAGTGATATAACAATGACTGTTTTATGAGGGATTATTATTGGGGACAGAGCTGTAATATAGGGTAGTGATATATCAGTGACTATTTCATCAGGGAGTATTATATCAGACAGTGCTGTAATATAGGGTAGTGATATATCAGTGTCTGTTTTAGTGGGGAGTATTATATCAGACAGTGCTGTAATATAGGGTAGTGTCTGTTTTATCAGGGAGTATTATTAGAGACGGTGCTGTAATATAGGGTACTGATACATCAGTGACTGTTTTATCAGGGCGTGTTATATCAGAGAGTGCTGTAATATAGGGCAGTGATATATCAGTGACTGTTTTATCAGGGAGTATTATATCAGACAGTGTTGTAATACAGTGTAGTGATTGTTTTGTCTGGGATTATTATATCAGGCAGTGCTGTAATATAGGGTAATATTATATCAGTGACAGTTTTATCAGGGAGTGTTATATTTGACAGTGCTGTAATACAGGATAGTGATAGATCAGAGACTGTTTTTTCAAGGAGTATTTTCTCGGATAGTGCTGTAATACAGCGTAGTGACATATCAGTGACTGCTTTTTCAGGGAGTATTATTAAAGACAGTGTTGTAATACAGGGCAGTAATATATCAGTGACTGTTTTATCAGGGAGTGTTATTAGAGACAGTACTGTAATATAGGGTAGTGATATATCACTGACTGTATTATCAGGGTGTATTATATCAGACAGTGCTGTAATAGAGGGTAGTGATATATCAGAGTCTGTTTTATCAGGGAGCATTATATCAGGCAGTGCTGTAATACAGGGCAGGGATATATCAATGACTGTTTTATCAAGGAGTATTATTAGAGACAGTGCTGTAATATAGGGCAGTGATATATCAATGTCTGTTTCATCAGGGAGCATTATATCAGACATTGCTGTAATACAGGGCAGTGATATATCAGTGATTGTTTTTGTATTCTGAAATCTCATCCTTAACAATGGACTCTAAAATCTTACCAACGACCGAGGTCAGGCTAATTGGGCTGTAATTTCCCACCTTTTGCCTCACTCCCTTCTTAAACAGGGGGGTTACATTAGCGATTTTCCAGTCCTCTGGGACCCTCCCTGACTCCAGTGATTCCTGAAAGATCGCCACTAACGCCTCCACTATCTCTTCAGCTATCTCCTTCAGAACTCTGGGGTGTAATCCATCTGGTCCAGGAGATTTATCCACCTTCAGACCTTTCAGTTTTCCTAGCACCTTCTCCTTGGTAATGGCCACCATACTCACCTCTGCCCCCCCGACTCTCTTGAACTTTGGGGATGTTACTTGTGTCTTCCACCGTGAAGACTGACGCAAAGTACCTATTCTGTTCCTCCGCCATTTCTTTGTTCCCACTACTACTTCTCCAACGTCATTTTCCAGCAGCCCAATGTCCACTTTTACCTCTCTCTTACCCTTTATATATCTAAAAAAACTCTTGCAATCTTCTTTTATATTACTGGCTAGTTTACCCTCATATTTAATCTTCTCCCTCCTTATTTCTTTTTTAGTTGTCCTCTGTTGGTCTTTGTAGGCTTCCCAATCCCCTGGTTTCCCACTGCTCTTCGCCACATTGTATGCTTTCTCTTTAGCTTTTATGCTGCCCCTGACTTCCCTTGTCAGCCATGGTTGCCTCGTCCTCCCTTTAGTATGCTTCTTCTTCCTAGGGATGAATTTTTGCTGTGTCTCCCAAATTACTCCCAGAAACTCCTGCCATTGCTGTTCCACTGTCTTTCCTGCTAGGCTCATCTCCCAGTCAATTCTGGCCAGCTCCTCCCTCATGCCTCTGTAGTTGCCTTTATTCAACTGTAATACCGTTACATCTGATTCCAGCTTTTTCCTCTCAAATTGTAGGGTAAATTCTATCATATTATGGTCACTTCCTATCAGGGAGCATTATTGGAGACAGTGCTGTAATATAGGGTAGTGATATATCACTGACTGTTTTATATCTGAGTATTATATCAGACAGTGCTGTAATACAGGGTGGTGATATATCACTGACTGTTTTATCAGGGGGTATTATATCAGACAGTGCTGTAATATAGAGTATTGATCTATCACTGACTGTTTTATCAGGGGGTGTTATATCAGACAGTGCTGTAATATAGAGTATTGATATATCACTGACTGTTTTATCATAAGACCATAAGACATAGGAGCAGAAATTAGGCCATTCGGCCCATCGAGTCTGCTCCGCCATTCAATCATGGCTGATAAGTTTCTCAACCCCATTGACAAGCAATCCTGACTGCGCTAATAGCTACACTAACAACCGGTTTAAGATAATCAGCCGAGCTTGTAATGTGACTTGCTAGAAGCGACATACGTTCATTTGCAGGGACCAAACCAATTGGCCAAGCAAATACTCTGCAAACAAAAGGAATATGTTCAAGCCTTGAACCTTTGTTGAATTACCCAGAAGTTTGGGAAGCCTATGGTTCCCATGTTGCTTTCTCCATGGTAATACCTCAGCCAATCAGAATCCACTTGCCAACCAATCAGCACCCTTTTCTCCTGTAGTATAAATGGTTGTGATTGTTTGAAATGTGGTGTTCTTGCTGTTGTCCTGCCCAGTGTGAGATGTAAAGCTTCAGCAACATGTCTCTCTTTTCAGCAATATTCAAATCTGCTTGTTCTTCTCCATTGTCACTCGTTCTTCCTCTTGCTTCTTCTATTTCTGGATCGTTTTCTCAGTTGGAGGAGGACCAAGAGGCCTTTCCCCACTCCATTTCCACACTTACCACGTCCGATTTGAATCATAAGGTATAAGAGAATCTTTCTCTGTCTTGTGACCATTGGGTTTGCGATAAACTTTACAAAAACAAACACTTGCAGTAAACTACCAGTGCAGAACCAATCAGTGTGCACAATCCTGAAACACATGCTAATGATCTGTGCCGTAGGGTCACCTACTGACTGTAATGATGCACGGCAATTTTATAGGGCTTATTACCAGAAAGTGAAGTCCCTGTCATGGTCCACCAAATATGGTAATTTTGTTCTTTGTATTCAATCAGAGGGTGTGGGTGGGGTCAGCAAGGCCAACGTTTATTGCCCGCCCCTAAATTGCCCTGGAGGAGGCGGTAGGGAGTCACCTCCTTGAGCTGTTGCAGTCCGTGCGGTGAATGTGCTGGAATGGGGCTGGTAAGTAGGGAACGGCAGGGATTTGATCCCAAAGCGATGAAGGAATGGCAATAATTTCCAAATCAGTGTGCCGTGTGAACTGGAGGGGAGCTCGGAGGCAGTGATATCAGTTCCCATGCAGTTGCTGCCCTCTCCTTCGGAGTGCTTGGAGTCTCAAGGTTGTTGGTTCAAGTCTCGCTACTGGATTTGAGCATGAAAGTGAAGGCTGACTCTCCAGCCCAGTGCTGAGGGAGGGCTGCACTGTTGGAGGCGCCGTCTTTCAGGTGAGACGTCTAACCGAGGCCCCATTTGCCCGCTCAGGTGCATGTGAAAGATCCCAACACTATTTTGAAGGCAAGCAGGGGAGTTATCCCTGGTGTCCTGGCCAATGTTTATCCTTCTATCAACATCATAAAGACAGATGATCTGGTCATTATCACAGTTTTGTTTGTGGGATCTTGCTGTGTACAAATTCGCTTCTCTTTTTCTACATTACAACAGCGACTGCACTTAGAAAATATTTCATTGGCTCTAAAGCGCTTTGAGACATCCTGCGACCATGAAAGGGACTGGACAAATGTAAATCTTTCTCTGCAAGTCGCAGGTTTGGAAGGTGCTGTCTAAGGAGCCTTGGTGAATTCCTGCAGTGCATCTTGTAGATGGTACACACACTGCTGCTACTGTGCGTCGGTGGTGGAGGGAGTGAATGTTTGTGGATGAGGTGCCAATCAAGCGGGGCTGCTTTGTCCTGGATGGTGTTGAGCTTCTTGAGTGTTGTGGGAGCTGCACTCACCCAGGCAAGTGGAGAGTATTCCATCACACTCCTGACTTGTGCCTTGTAGATGGTGGACAGACTTTGGGGAGTCAGGAGGTGAGTTACTCACTGCAGGATTCCCAGCCTCTGACTTGCTCTTGTAGCCACAGTATTTATATGGCTGGTCCAGTTCAGTTTCTGGTCAATGGTAACCCCCAGGATGTTGATAGTGGGGATTCAGTGATGGTAATGCCATTGAATATCAAGGGGCGATGGTTAGATTCTCTCTTGTTGAAGATGGTCATTGCCTGACACTTGTGTGGTGCCAATGTTACTTCCCACTTGTCAGCTCAAGCCTGGATATTGTCCAGGTCTTGCTGCATTTGGACATGGACTGCTTCAGTATGTGAGGAGTTGCGAACGGTGCTGAACATTGTGCAATCATCAGCGAACATCCCCACTTCTGACCTTATGATGGAAGGAAGGAAGATCAGAGATTCAGAGACCTTATGGTACAAAACATATGAACATATGAATATGGAGCAGGAATAGGCCATTCGGCCCCTTGAACCTGTTCTGCCATTCCATGAGATCATGGCTGATCTGACTGTGGCCTCAACTCCATATTCCGGACTAGCCCCGACAACCTTTGGCTCCCTTGTTAATCACGGATCTCTCTAGCTCAGCTTCAACGTTATTCAATGACCCTCTCTGGAGAAGAGAGTTCCAGAAACTCACAACACTCATGAGAAAAAAAATAAATTCTCCTCATCTGTCTTAAAACTGGAGGCCGGACATTTCTAAACCCCGTCCCCTAGTTCTCTGTCTCCCAGGAGGGGGAACAGCCTTTCAGCATCCAACCTGTCAAGTCCCCTCTGGATCTTAGGGCCAGAATTTTCCGGTTGGCGGGTTTCCTTTCCCTCCCTCCGAGGAATTGACTGGGAACACATCCCCACCGTCACTGTCCACCCTGCAGCCATTTCTCACTCCAACAAGTGTCACTTGGCTATGGAGACGGGACATCCATCGGGAGGAACTTCCACTCCAGCTGTTGGTCAATCTGATTGGCCGGAAGCTCATTAGCCCCTCTAGTGGACAGGACTGGAACTGCAAGCAGGCCCCCAGAGTCCAAATCCCAGGAGTCCAGGGACAGGTAAGTCTTGGGAGTCTCAGGGCGGAGAGGGTAGTGGAATCCTGGGAAGTCTACCAGCACAGATCCTCGGGGAATACCAGTGTCTACCTTCCTGTCATCTCCAGGCCAAGAAACAACCATTTACCATGACTCAATATTTCCTGTCCTTAAGTCAGTTTCTACCTATTGAAAAAGCAGCTGAAGGTGGTTGGGTCCAAGATACTAGCCTGAGAAATCCTGGCAATGATGTTCAGGGCCCCCTACAAGAGAACTCAGGTTTAAAGGTATTGGCTAAAGAAGCAATGGCAACAAGAGGAGAAACGTTCTCACTCAGCGAGTGGTTAGGATCTGGAATGCACTGTCTGAGAGTGTGGGGGAGACAGGGTCAATCGAGTGGTTAGGGTCTGGAATGCACTGTCTGAGAGTGTGGTGGAGACAGGGTCAATCGAATGGTTAGGGTCTGGAATGCACTGTCTGAGAGTGTGGGGGAGACAGGGTCAATCGAGTGGTTGGGTTCTGGAATGCACTGTCTGAGACTGTGGGGGAGACAGGGTCAATCGAGTGGTTAGGATCTGGAATGCACTGTCTGAGAGTGTGGTGGAGACAGGGTCAATCGAGTGGTTAGGATCTGGAATGCACTGTCTGAGAGTGTGGTGGAGACAGGGTCAATTGAGTGGTTAGGATCTGGAATGCACTGTCTGAGAGTGTGGTGGAGACAGGGTCAATCGAGGCGTTTAAAAGGGAATTGGGTTATTATCTTTTAAGGAAGGATATGCAAGGCTATATGCAGAAGGGGGAGGTAGTGGCACTGGGTAAGTTGCTCCTTTGAAGGTCTATCACAGAGATGATGTGCTGAATGGCCTCTCTCTTTACTGTAACTATTCTGTGATCCTGTGGATGATATCGGCCTTTATGCTCGATCTCTCACTCCAACCAGTGGAGAGTTTCTCCCCTGATTCCCAGGTCTTGCTGCATGTTGAACATGGTCACCAGCTTTCCCACCTGGGACATGGAGAATGATTTTACAATCAGCCTGTCGAGTGACAGGAGTGGGGAGGCATGATGAGTGAGTGAAATATTGTCCCGAGTACGATTGAGGGTGGTCCACAGTATAGTTGGGTGTTAGTGTAAGATTGATCTGAAAAGGTTGCCAAGGAGTTTAGGGGAAAGTGAGGCCAGACGGTGACCTAGGCAGGGTTGTAACCCCCTTCCCTGTTCAGATACTCCCTGGGATCCCAGTGTTCTACATTTATATTACACTTCAGACAGCCTTGGCTTACTGCTACCACCCTTATCTCCTGAGTCCCGCTCGAGGATCTCCTCACAGACTCAAGCAGATATTCAACCTCCACCTCAGCGCAGTACTGAGGGAGTGCCACACTGTCAGAGTGGATAGACTCTAATTCGAGACGATGTCCGTTCTGTGGCGGGTGTAGAAGATCCCGCGGCACTTTTCGAAGGAGAGCGAGAGAGAATTCCCGGCGTCCTGGCCAATAGTTCTCTCTCAAATAGCATCATTAAAACAGATTACCTTATCATTAACAAGAACAGAAAACGCTGGAGAAACTCAGCAGGTCCAACAGCCTCTGTAGAGAGAGAAACGGAGTTAATGTTTCGAGTCCATATGACTCTTCTTCAGGGAGAAGCTGCTGAGTTTCTCCAGCATTTTCCGTTTTTGTTTCCGATTTCTGGCACCCATGGTATTTCGCTTTTATCTTCTCAGTGACCTCGTTACGGTCTGTCGGAGCTTACTGAGTGCAAATTGGCTACTGCATTTTCTATATTACAGGAGGCTACACTTCAAAAAAATATTTCACTGGCTGTAAAGTGCTTTTGGGATGTCCTGAGGTCATGAATGGTGCCATAGAAATGTTATCTTGTTATTCGAGCACCCCTTTCCCTCCCCTTCCTTCAACTCCCCCCCCGTCCAACGCCAGCTCCCTTGCAACTCCTGCCATCCCACCCCACAGGCCCCAAAATCCACCGACCCCTATTGTACAACTCAATAGACAGGGCCGAGAAATTTCCTGGAAAGACAGAGAAAAGAGAGTCTGATTTGCACAGTGATTACACTGAGCAACAATCCACATTCATAGACAGGGGGACTCACCAAATGCTGACAAATGGCTGGTGGTCACCAATTAGCAAAAGAATTAAATGTTGCAGCAAATCTGGCAGACACCCTGCTGTGTCTGTGTCACTCTACTAACTCATTAAGGTGGGGCATTAGAGTTGATATAAACAGACAGCCAGGTACATTGGCTGGCGAGATCACAGCACTGAGTGAGTTTGTGCTCGGTAAGAGGCTTGTGTCTGAGGGAGTGCCCATGCCTGTTGGCAGTAGACTATCTAATTGGCTTTAGTGTTGTTGTGAAGAGCTGGGGAAAGGTAGAGGAGTTTAAGCAGTTGAGGAACTGACTGTTTTTGGGTTCAGGAGTTTGCTTGTCCTGTACACAGGTGAGTTTTGCCTTTTTTTTAAAATTCATCCACAGGCTGTGGGTGTCGCTGGCTGGGTCAGCATTTATTGTCCATCCCTTATTGCCCCTTGAGAAGGTGGTGGTGAGCTGCTTTCTTGAGCCGCTATAGGTGGTGTAGGTACACCCACAGTGCTGTTAGGGAGGGAGTTCCAGGATTTTGACCCAGCAACAGTGAAGGAACAGCGATATATTTCCAAGTCAGGATGGTGAGTGACTTGGAGGGGAACTTCCAGGTGGTGGTGTTCCCATCTATCTGCTGCCCTTGTCCTTCTAGATGGTAGAGGTCGTGGGTTTGGAAGGTGCTGTCTAAGGAACCTTGGTGAATTCCTGCAGTGCATCTTGTAGATGGTACACACACTGCTGCTACTGTGTGTCAGTGGTGGAGGGAGTGAATGTTTGTGGATGTGGTATGAACGGGAATCTGACAAGGTCAGAGGTGTGACCCAAGTTACTAACATTTACTGATCAGGGGAGAAGTCTCGAGCTGAGAAACGAGCACTTGTGATGTTAACAGTTGAACAGTTAATGGCCCAGAAATGCCTGGAGTTGGGCAGCTCGTGGTGTGAGATGGAGATTTCACCATCACCTTCCAGACTGTGACACTTTGCTAGAAATGTGATTTGATAGCACAGCCTGAGGGTAATGGGAATCTCCTTAACATTCAAAACCTAGAGACTGAGGAAGAAAACAGGGTGAGCTACAGAGACGGAGACTGAATCAGAGTCAAATGACACAGTGAATAAAGAGAGGGAAAGGCAGGTTGTGTGTGCAGAGTCTGTCACTTTGTGAAAACTGGGGCATATTCCCCACACCGATGATGATATTTTTGATGATCCGATTTATTTTATTGCTTTCCTTGCTCCGGGTACAATGTGTCCTCTGGCTGGAGTTTAGCTGAAAGGGTTTTGAATGTGTTCAGTTAGTTACAGAACCAGGAAATCACTGAAGGGCAAAATCCAGAACAAGGGCATTTAAGACGTGTGGGACTCTGATCCCTGCCATGGGTCCAGTGAGATCTCTGGTGAGCTGAGTTTATCCATCGAGGCACGGGGACCACCCAGAGCAGCAACGATCCCATCGTCAATATGTTGTTCAGGCTGAGCCTGTTGAATGGAGTCGGTGGCCCACAGCTCCTGATCTCCAGGCCTTCATTCCCATGGCTGGGGAGGGGGAGCACCGGATTAGTCGGCACCGGATTATCCAGCACCGGATTGGCCGGCACCAGATTAACCAGAACCGGATTGGCCGGTACCGGATTAGCCTGAACCGGATTGGCCGGTACCTGATTGGCCGGCACCGGATTGGCCGGCACTGGATTGGCCCGCACCGGATTAGCCGGCACCGGATTGGCCGGCACCGGATTAGCCGGCACCGGATTGGTCGGCACCAGGAACTGTCTGACACTCCAGTTTAAAGCTCAGGTTCAGGAGGTTCCCATTGTCGGACAGGAATAGTTACCCAGGGAAAGGTGCAAGAATTAAACCCACTTTCAGCTCCTGGGAAACTATAGAACTGACCCCCCCTCAACCTGACCCCCCCGCCTACAACCTGAACCCCCCCCACTCAACCTGACCCCCCCTCAACCTGAACCCCCCCCACTCAACCTGACCCCCCCCACTCAACCTGACCCCCCCGCCTACAACCTGAACCCCCCCCACTCAACCTGACCCCCCCTCAACCTGATCCCCCCCCACTCAACCTGACCCCCCCTCAACCTGATCCCCCCCCACTCAACCTGACCCCCCCGCCTACAACCTGAACCCCCCCCACTCAACCTGACCCCCACTCAACCTGAACCCCCCCCACTCAACCTGACCCCCCCGCCTACAACCTGAACCCCCCCACTCAACCTGAACCCCCCCCACTCAACCTGACCCCCCCTCAACCTGAACCCCCCCCACTCAACCTGACCCCCCCTCAACCTGATCCCCCCGCCTACAACCTGAACCCCCCCCACTCAACCTGAACCCCCCCCACTCAACCTGACCCCCCCTCAACCTGAACCCCCCCCACTCAACCTGACCCCCCCTCAACCTGATCCCCCCGCCTACAACCTGAACCCCCCCCACTCAACCTGAACCCCCCCCACTCAACCTGACCCCCCCTCAACCTGAACCCCCCCCACTCAACCTGACCCCCCCTCAACCTGATCCCCCCGCCTACAACCTGAACCCCCCCCCACTCAACCTGAACCCCCCCCACTCAACCTGACCCCCCCTCAACCTGAACCCCCCCCACTCAACCTGACCCCCCCTCAACCTGATCCCCCCCCACTCAACCTGAACCCCCCCCACTCAACCTGACCCCCCCTCAACCTGAACCCCCCCCACTCAACCTGAACCCCCCCCACTCAACCTGACCCCCCCTCAACCTGAACCCCCCCACTCAACCGACTCAACCAGACCCCCCTCAACCTGAACCCCCCCCCACTCAACCTGACCCCCCCTCAACCTGAACCCCCCCCACTCAACCTGACCCCCCCTCAACCTGAACCCCCCCCACTCAACCTGATCCCCCCGCCTACAACCTGACCCCCCCTCACTCAACCTGAACCCCCCCCACTCAACCTGAACCCCCCTCAACCTGAACCCCCCCCACTCAACCTGACCCCCCCTCAACCTGAACCCCCCCCACTCAACCTGACCCCCCCTCAACCTGATCCCCCCGCCTACAACCTGAACCCCCCCCACTCAACCTGAACCCCCCCCACTCAACCTGACCCCCCCTCAACCTGATCCCCCCGCCTACAACCTGAACCCCCCCCACTCAACCTGACCCCCCCTCAACCTGACCCCCCCCCACAACCTGAACCCTCCCCTCCAACTGAACCCCCCCCTCAACCTGACCCACCCTCACTCAACCTGACCCCCCCCGACCACACACCTGACCCCCCCACTAACTACACACCCGACACCCCCCCCGACTACACACCCGACCCCCCCCCCCCCGACTACACACCCGACCCCCCCCCCCCCGACTACACACCCAAACCCCACCGCCCGACTACCCTCCCCACCCCCACACAGGGCTCCCCCCCAACTACCCTCCCTCAACCTGACCACGTCCCACCCCCCCCAACTCCCCTCCATCCCCTCCGAACAACGCTCTTCCCCCAACAACACTCACCTACCACCCCCCACTGACCATATCCCCACTGACCACCCCCCCACTGACCACCTCACCCACTGACCACCCCCACACTGACCACCCCCCACTGACCACCCCCCACTGACCATATCCCCACTGACCACCCCCCCACTGACCACCTCACCCACTGACCACCCCCCCACTGACCACCTCACCCACTGACCACCCCCACACTGACCACCCCCACACTGACCACCCCCCCACTGACCACCTCACCCACTGACCACCCCCACACTGACCACCCCCCACTGACCACCCCCCACTGACCATATCCCCACTGACCACCCCCCACTGACCATATCACCACTGACCACCCCCCCACTGACCATATCCCCACTGACCACCCCCCACTGACCACCTCACCCACTGACCACCCCCACACTGACCACCCCCCACTGACCATATCACCACTGACCAACCCCCACAGACCATATCACCACTCACCACTCCCCACTGACCATATCCCCACTGACCAACCCCCACAGACCATATCACCACTCACCACTCCCCACTGACCATATCCCCACTGACCACCCCCCACTGACCATATCCCCACTGACCAACCCCCACAGACCATATCACCACTCACCACCCCCCACTGACCATATCACCACTGACCATATCCCCACTGACCATATCCCCACTGACCACCCCCCCACTGACCATATCCCCACTGACCACCCCCCACTGACCACCCCCCACTGACCACCCCCCACTGACCACCCCCCACTGACCATATCACCACTGACCATATCCCCACTGACCACCCCCCACTGACCATATCCCCACTGACCATATCCCCACTGACCATATCCCCACTGACCATATCCCCACTGACCATATCCCCACTGACCATATCCCCACTGACCACCCCCCCACTGACCATATCCCCACTGACCACCCCCCACTGACCATATCCCCACTGACCATATCCCCACTGACCATATCCCCAC